>NC_088929.1:12760000-12830000 GCF_038396675.1 Hydra vulgaris
TGTAATTGCATTAAATTACAATTTTTCCAAAACTATATTAGTATTAAAAGTAAAAAAAAAAGATAATAAACTATTATTTATCAAGTAAAAACCTAGTTATCTGTCTTTTACGTACTACGTCATGCTTTTTATTCATATTAATATCTAATTTAATTACTTTTAGCATTTTATGCACGTGGTTTCCTATAAAACTTTTTCCGTGGTAAGCTTGACGTTGTACTTTAAGCTTTTGTAGTATCGTCTCAATCATCTTAGTGCATGGTCTCTGACCCATTTCTGATGAATGTTTTTCAAATAGAGTATTATAAAGATCAATCTAAAAAAAACTTAAAGTAGTATAACATAAACTAACAATAGTTGCATAGCAGTAATAATTATATTATTCATTTCATAAAAACAAAGACTAATCTGTGAATGACAGGGTTGATATTTAAAACACTATTTTTTTAAACTCTGATCTGCATATGAAATTATTTCATATGCAGATTCTGAGTTTAAAAAAACAGTGATCAGAGAGAAAAAAACAAAAATTAAATCTGTATATGAAAAATTGCTTTCGTGCTTATGAAAAAATGCAAATTGCTTGACCACAAACTTGTAAAAATGTGTTCTAAATACACTCAAACTGATTGACGTTTAAGCTTTTTTCTACAATTAGTTTGCACTATAGCAAATGCTTGCAAAACTATTTAGTGCATACAAGTTAACACCTATACAACTTCATTTCTTATTTCATTTACAAACACAAATTCTACTTTTATAACTACACATATCAATATGAAATAGATAATATAAAATCATAAAAATATCAAATCAATGAAATCAATAAACTGTATAACCTTTTTCGCTTTTTCACTATTAAGTAACTCAATTTCTTTAGAGTAGAGAGATTGAAAATTTTCTAAATTATCTGAATTGTTAACAGCAGCTAACAAAATGACATCATTGATTTCTTGGATTTGATTATCAAAGTTAAGAATTTCAGTTTGAAGATTTAACAATTGTTTTTGTTTTGATACAAAAACTGGATATTCTTCTGAAAAGTTAATTCTGCTTTTGACTGCTTCTGCAGCAATCATAATATCTAATTGGTGGACTTCTTCTTCAAACAAATTAAAAAAATTCAAATAAATACCAAGAGCCATATGGAGACTAGGTAAAGATACCTAAAAATATAAATTGAAAGTATATAATAATGTACTTTTATTAAGCTGCACTGCAAAGTTATTACTACAAATAAAAACAACATTACTTGATCTAGTGGTATTTTCAAAATGGGCTTTGTGATGACATTATTGAAGTTTTTTACATTTTTCTTTAAACCTCCGTTTTCTATAAATTTTTCATGATCCAATAGTAGATCTTCTAAGGTACGATCTTTTATTTCAGAACTTTTCTGCTCACCAAGATTCATGTCACTTGCTGTTGCATAACAGAAAAGACAACAATGCCTCCCTTAAAATAAAATGGATAAGAAATAGTTAAAATTATTAATTATAAAAAAAAATTATAAAAAATCATATTTAATAATTATTAATAAATTTTTTTATTATTTTTTCTATAATATATTATTTAATTTTATTATATATATATATATATATATATATATATATATATATATATATATATATATATATAGATATATATATATATATATATTATTTGTGATACTATATGTAAATATTATAAACCATATTGTGGTTTTTCATTCAGCAAAAAAGACCCAACCATTTTGTTTGAATTTCAATATATTTCGAATTAAGTAACAAAAATTATGAAAATACTGATAATTTGTCATTAATAAAGATAGAAATCACCTGATGCTCCTGAGATTCCATAGAGGGCACATAAAAACTGATAATCACCAAAAACAAATACTCTAATATTGTTATCCCTGTTGAGGTGTGTAGAAATGTTTAAGATAAATTTAATATAAATATCATTTGTAATATATTACATTTATTTTAAAGTATAATTTATTAAAACTAATTAGTACTAAATTATTAAAACTATTTAATTCAACTAAAAATAAAGCACATTAGTTATTAAAAAGAAAAACAATTTTTTTATCTTACTTATACTTCATTTCTTGAAGATCTTCTATTTGCTTTTCAAACCTTGACATGGCTACTTTGACATTGATTCTGTAATCCTTCGCCTCGAATATGCTAAAAACTATGGTGTTGTCTTTGCTGTTTGGGTTTAGGGTATTTGCAACCTGGTAAGTCATTTTAAAACTCCCCCCACCATAATCACCTCCAATTTTAATTTGTATCTCTTTATCAGGAATAAATTTGTGGTAATGAAGTCTTTTACAACTACATAAAAAGAAATTATTTAATAATTAAATACATTTTAAAATAATAAATTATTTAGTAGGCAATGGTTTTCATTTTAACTAATAACAAATATACCCAAATGAAAAAAAAATTTACTTTATAAATTATGTTTTAAAAAAATTTTCATTATTGGTTGTTAAAACTACCTTTCTAATTGATCAAGATGTCTTAAAATATGCATTGGTAAATTTTCAATATAACCCCAAGATGCATATTTTATTTCAAATGTTCCTTTCTCTTTTTTTTCAAAGGTAAATGGTGCATTTTCCACAATAAGGTCATCACCAGATAACTTTTCAGCAACTATTCTTTGAGAAGAATGTGATGCTGTATTTATATTAAAGCTCTTCAGCCATCTTTAAACAAACAAAAAAAATTATATGTCATGTTATAAAAATTAGTATAGAATAATATTTATATAGAAAAATATTAACCTGGAAATTGTTTTAAGCTTTTCCCATGGTATGCACAGATCTGCTTTCATTGCTACCATGTTAGTGGCACTAATTACTACTCTTTCAGTATTTAGGTTATCCAATATTAATCCTTTTGACTCTGCTTGAAAAGAATTAAGGAGTTTTGATGATTGACAACAAATTGCATCATTGGATGTACCAGACACAACTTTCAATTGTCTTTTAATAGAAGCATTTCTGACTCTAACTGTTGTGGTCGATGCTTGATCACTGCTTACATAAGCTTTCGGAGCAAGTGAAAACAAAACTGGCTAAAAAAAAAGATTTATGAAAAGTAATACCTATTTAATTAATGGTTATTATAAATTAAGCTAAAATTAAAATATATTATTACTCTAGGACCTCCACTTTTAAACTCAACAACTTGTTTACCATCTTTTGCCATCTTTTGCTTAAGAACATGAAGTGCAGCATCTTCAACTATTCTTGGAATATTGTCATCCACTGTAAGATTGAAAATCTCAGAAATATTGTTGTTAAGTAATGTTGACAATGATGATGTTGATGATGTTACTGTAAAAGATGATGAAGCCAAATTAGAAGTAAATAATGATATAGATGGTGATAACAATGAGGCTGTTTGTGCTATTGATTTATCAATGCATATACTCTTATGATTAGTATATAAATCATACTCTTTCATTACATTGAACTTTTTTTTACATATGCACTCAATAGTTAATATGTTTAAAAGAGAATTTGTTTTTACACTGGTCACCAAGTCTGTAGGTAAAATAGGCTCTTTACATTTTGGACAAAATGTTTCATTAAGTTTTTTTACCTTTATAGTTTCCACTAGACAGAAAAAACAAAATAAATGTTCACATCTTTTAAGAGTAACTGGTTGTTTTGGTACTTTACTACATAAATTACACTGACAAAGTGATAAATGAGGATTAAATTGGTTTTTTAATTCCTCAATATCTATATCTGAGTCATGTGCTATCACAATGCTACTTTTTATTTTAGCAATCATTGAAAATGACCATACTTTTTTACTAATATCAGGGCGACCAATGAGCTTTTTATTGTGTTTAAATAATTTGGCTACATTTAGACCTTTACTAAGTTTTTTTACCTGCTGACAACAAAAGCATTCCTCACAATGAGGTTTCCAGTTCATACATAAACAAAGTGTTGTTGATGTCATTCTTTTGATAACATTATTTATGGTATTATAGCACTTATGGCAAATTGTTTTTGGATAAACATTTTCTATATCATCTGACAGCATGACATGAAACACTTTTTCAATTTTATTTTTTTAGTTTGTTCCAATAGGGTATTTTTTTTTCCCAATCAAATATCCACAGACCCAACAAAGAAGATTCAAGTTCTTGTTATGAACCCCTATTCAGTTTATATATTTTTTTATTATTTTATAATCAAATTTTAAAATAAATATTTTAGATCGAAGTTTTTTCCTAATAAGAAACGTTTTATACTATTTTGAATTGTTCAAAAGATATGTTTTGAAGAATGTTATTTTTATTAATTTTTTGAAAAAATTCATTCCATAGAAATGCTCCACGATATTGAATTTGGAATGAACTGAGTTTGAAATAGAATCTTGGAACTACAAAATTATCATTTGAAAAATTTGTGGGGTACTTATGAGAAATTTTAGTAAAGTAAGAGTGAAATATATTAGGCGACAAACCATGTTTAGATTTAAACATGAACAGCATAACTTGATATATATTAAGTTTATAAACATTGAGTGCATTAAGTTCTATTAGGAAAGGCTCTCCATGAGCAGTTCTCTTAACGCCAAAAATAATTTTGCATGCAATTTTTTGTTTACTATAAATTTTTTTAAGCTTTCCATAGTTGCTACTTCCCCATGCAATATTGCAATAGAATAGATAACTATGGATAAATGAAAAATATATAATTTTTAAAGACTTGATATTAAGAAATGGTTTAACTCTATATAGAACAGAAATATTTTTGGAAATTTTATTTTCAATAGATTTAATATGAGATTTCCATGATATATTTTCAGCTAATATTATTCCCAGGAAGTTTACATTTGATTCTCTTTTAATAACTGAATTATTCATAAAGAGATTGGGTAATTTTAGAGGGAGGTGATCACTCTTACTAGGTTTATGAAACAACAAAAATTTAGTTTTCAGTACATTTAATGAAAGTTTATTACAAATAATCCAATCATTAACTTTTATTAGTTCTTCATTAAATATTTTAAAAAGATCTTTTATATTTTTATTTGAGTAAAAAAGATTAGAGTCGTCAGCAAACAAAATAAGATTTAAAGTCTTTGAAGCTAAATATAAATCGTTAATGTACAACAAGAATAATAGTGGTCCTAGGATGGATCCCTGGGGAACACCACAAGTTATAACTTTGTTTCCTGTTTCATTTTCTTTATACACTATGTATTGTTTCCTGTTTGACAGGTAATTTTTAAACCAGAGTAGGTTATTGTTTAATACTCCATAGAGTTCTAGTTTTTCTATAAGTATGTCATGGTCAACTGTGTCAAATGCTTTTGACAGATCAATAAAAACTCCTAGTGTATAACAATCATTATTGAACCCATTGGATATATAATTTATTAAATCGATTACTGCATGATCCGTTGAATGTTTTTTTTTGAATCCAAATTGTTTATTATACAGTATTTTATTTTTGGTCAAATATTCATTAAGCCTATCATACATAATACGTTCTAACAATTTGAAAAGCACGGTAAGACAGAAATAGGTCTATAATTTGACATAATTGTGTTATCGCCAGTTTTAAAAATAGGTGATATTTTAGCAATTTTTAATTTCTCCGGTACAATACCGGATTGTATTGAAAGGTTAAAAATATGAAACAAAGATGGTTCTATGATATCGAAGATTGCTTTAACTACGTTCACGCTAATTTGATCAATGCCAGCGGATTTATTATTTTTCAGACTATTGAACGCATTACGCACCTCAGTTATATTTAAACTAACTTCTTTCATAGATATATTGGTTGGTTTTATATAGGATTTGAAATTTGTGGTGTTTCACAGTTCATGGTCTCCTTTGATTTTCCGCATACTTTTATTTTTTTAACAAAGTTTTTATTGGAAATTTTTTCTATATTTGGTTCAATAAAATCAGTAAGATGTTAAGGTAGCTCATATAGAAAAAATACTCAATTTAAAAAAAAATTTTAATTTTTTTTAATGTACCATTTGATGGAAAATTTATAATTCTTTCAGAAAATATGCACATTTTGCATAAAATAATTACTAGTATTACTGTACTTAAACGTTTTTATTTTTCAGTTTATTTGTCAGTTTCATTTTTTTGCTAATAATTTCTTTTTATCGGAAAACTATGGTCATTGTTTTCATAACTTTTTAATTTTATTCTTTTTTTACAACTTCAAAACATGATATCTCGAGATTAAAACATGATATCTCGAGATTAAAACATGATATCTCGAGATTAAGAAAACCTTTTTGGCTGAAATTTTTAGTGTATGTTCGTTAATCATTAAGATTTCAGATGTACTAAAAAATCAACTAAAAATAGTTTTATCAATTGAAAATAAAATATCAAAAAATTTAGCATTGATATATAGGGCTAAACCATTTTTAAGCAGTAGTTCTTTGAAAAGTTTATATTTCTCTTTTATTCATTGTTATTTAACTTACTGCAATATTGCATGGGCAAGTACAAACCATACAAAATTAAAAAAACAAAATTTTCAAGTAACAACTTTGTTGTCCCAAAATATAATTCAAAACTAACTTCATATTCAGTTCTTTATCGGGTTAAAATGTTTCCCAAAATTGTAAATACACATAAAACTAGTATAGAGCAGTTTAAAAATGAATCAAAACAGGCATTCTTACTTATGGACTTTAATATATCCGATTTTAAATGTTTTTTTTAATTAAAACTCAAATACATAAAATAATTAATACAAACGTATGTCACTGAGTGTATCAATATTTTTTTTTTTTATTATTATCTTAATTGTGGTATTACCTCTATGACGTTTGCTAATTTATTTACGTTATTTCTATGAAGTTGACTAATTTATTTTTGTTATTTCTATGGTGTATATTAATTTATTTACTTTTTATTTTTAAATCTTACTTTATATTTTTAATTTTTAAATAAATGATAATATCTTCTTTAATTTTTCTTATTCTGAAAAAATGATCTTACTCTTTCCTTAAAGTTTTATTCTTTAAGTTTTTCTTTAAATGACAACGAATTGTTATCTATTTTACTTTTTTATTTTTATTTTATTTTTATAAATAGTTTGTTAACTATTTATTATAATTAATTTACTATTTATTATATATAAATAGTTTGTTAACTATATTTAAATATTACGGTTTTTGTAAATACGTGAGAATAGGGCTCGGTGATAAGGCTAAATTAGTCTTCCTCTTGCCCTGCCTATATTTATTTTTATTTATGTGCTTCGAAACTGTATGTATTATTTAACGGCAAAAAAAAAAAAAAAAAAAAAAAATTTATAATTTAACACCTGTTTTTTCTTATGTATAATTTTGTGATTTTTTTAAGTATTGTATCCCGTTTTTGAAATTTTAATTATTTTTTTATTCTCTTAGTAGAAATAAATGAAAAATAATGTAATGAAGCTATAATCAAAAATTTTTTGAGTTTAAACCAAATTTAATCAAGAAACATTGTTTTGAATTTTTTTTAAATTAGCCCTTTTTACCTCTGAATTTGTTGAAAGTTGCCTTAAATATAATTTATTTACAGTTTTTTTTATGAAAATTGAGTTTGATATATCATCAAAAATACAATAAAATGTATATGAACCGTTGCAATTTATTCTATTAAAATTTTTTTATCTATATGAGCCTCCTTAATAGAGATGTGTTTTGTTAAAACAAAACTCTTAACGATACATTTTTTTGGGTAACCACTTAAAGTTTTTGGAAATAATAAACTTCCCTTTACCTTTATAGCTGTTTATGACGAAAGTAATTTTTTTAATTAAAGTTGAAATTTTGCGTAGGATTCGTAATTACTACGACATACTGAAAGGTAACAGCTATTAAGTATAATGTATGTGACTGTGACCTTCCGGCATTTGTTTTTTAAAAGTTACGTTCAAAATATCTTTTAAACGTTTTTTAAACGTCTTTTAAACGTTCTTTATGTAAGAATGTTTAGAAGATTTTTACAAGACATTTAAAATACATCTAGAACGTAATTTTAAAAAATAGTTAAAAATAAATGCCCGCTGGGTAATATGTGCAGTTAATATCAAGAATGTTTTCCTCTTCATCTACTATGTATTATGTGTTACCTATGATTTATCATATATCATGTCTTATGTAAAAATAAAACCTTTTTTTTTCAAATATTTCTTTGAAAAAAAGTTGACATTTATTTCATACAATCTTCCGCATCATAAAAAAATACTTCGTGCGTTCTAGCAACGCGTTTAATGTAACGTTGTATAACAAACAACTCGTGACATTTAAAACCTAGTGCTCTAATACTAAAATAATATCGAAAACTTTTACAAGCCTAAAGTAAAAAATATGAATTAGATTTGAAAGTTTGCAAATTTTGTTTGATTTTTAAATTCATTCAGCGAAGTTTTACAAACTTTTTTACTAATTTTACAACTTCAGCAAAGCTTCTTTATTTTACATATTTCTTCATTTTACAACACCAGCCAAAGTTTCTTTATTTTACATATTTCTTCATTTTACAACACCAGCCAAAGTTTCTTTATTTTACATATTTCTTCACTTTACAACTTCAATCAAAGCAGCTAACTACGAATAATCAAAGTGTTTGGAACAACATTTATTAAATCATATAAAGTGTCTGGAATTCATTAAATCATAAAAAAAAAAAACATTCATCTTACTTGAGTTAAAAATTACAAAACGAAAACAAAACTGTTTTTTTATTAAAAAAAGTCTTTAGTTAACATTTATAAACATTATTAATGTTTTACAAATTAGAATGAATAAATTCCACATTTTTCCAAATTTCACATTTAAGCAAAAAGCCTAATTCAAAAATCTCAACAGCTTAGAAACTAACTTCAAAACATAAAAAAATATTCTGCGATTTTTATCAAATAAATGCTGCGCATTTTAAAATCTCTTGTAGTATCAATCTCATTATGCTGCTTTTCGATTGTTTTTTTTTGACAGTATATAAACGAACAGAAATGTTTCAGAATGCTAATCAATTGCCGCAATTATTTTATTAGTTAAATCTTATAAAATATCACTTAACAATTCAAATAATTAGCAAGAAATTGGCATTCGACTTGTTTTTACAAAACTTCTTGAATATCTGATCATACATACTATCAACAAGGTATAATGGACTAGCTGGAGGGAGAAGCCGAAAATCGTTTAAAATTGTGGTACAGTTTTAGTAGTATAATTATTTTAGTGGAAAGTTAAAAGGGCGCCTTTGCGTTAAAAAAAGAACATTATGAAATGTAGTTTGTCAGCTTTGAAAGCTGTAATCAAATTGGATTAATCACTTAAAAGTTGACTGAAAAAGTTTTTAACAACTGTTTGAGCTATTAGGAAGTAATCACAAGTATTCTTTAATTGGATACCTAGATACTAGGTATACGTATGAAAAAGACAAATTCTGCTATTCTTTTGGTTCCTTATTTTTCTATAGGTTTGTTACGTTCTTACAGAACGTTTTTTCGGCAGAACTTTTTTTCGCGACGTCGAAAAGCACTACCAGATTTTATTTTGTATTTTAATTTTGTAGTATTTTTGCCGGATTTAAAAATAGATAGCTATACTATAAATATAGGAATAAAAATACTTTTTTGTAAATCAGTCAAAATATACTATCAATATTAATCTAAACATGGACTAATTCATTTCTCATCTAGAAACTTAATCAGTCTTTTCAAATAAAACAACATAAAAAAATAACTATAAACTAGGGTAATTTAAGCAAAACGCGCTTACATCCGCAAATAAATTGTTGTTGACACTATGATACATTGCTGCATTATGCACTATTAGATTACTTAGTCTTTCCGCTAAAAAAACTTTGCAGACTTTTCTAACTTTTATAAAAGTGTTTAACACTACCATTAAATCTGTATATGATGTAAAAGCATTAAACCTCACCAACTTGAACTGCACTTTGACAACATTATAAACAGGTGTGTAAGATTTAATCTCTTTAGTTAACTCGTAGCCTCCCAACACTCCACATAGAGCGTTTGGAAAAAATTTAAATGCCAAAAACGTAGGCGGGGCTGTCCCGAAGAGTACTGAAAAGACGGGGAAGAGGGAGTGACATATCTATTTTTTGCCAATTAAGACTAAAAATTTTTGTTTGTCGACTAAGATCTGTAAACTTTGTTCTTTTACCGACAGCTAACTACAGAACTAAATTTGCCAACTACAGTCCAAATTTTCTGACTAATTAATTTCCTACAGGAAATAAACACCTCCTTTCGCCCTTCAACCCCCACCTCGTGACGGCTCTGTACCTAGAAACTTCTCTTGTCCAGTTCTGAGATCACACCCAATTCATTATATATATTGTAATTTTTTTGAAGCTACTTTATTCAAAAAATCCGGAACACGACATATAATGAGGAAGCAAAATAAAACTTTGAACAAGTAATATAGTATCGTATTCAGCAGAACTTAACCTTTGCTATTTGATTAATCATAATCCATAAAATGGTAATTGAAAAAGCAATTTTTAGTAATGTATTTAAAAATATATTATAAAAAGACAACACGTACATCAAATATAGAAATAAATAGCGACTGATATAAAGAGTTTTTAAAGATTGAGTAAATGTTGGTCAGAATCGTTTTCATAAGTAATACATGCAAAAAAATTTGGTGTAACCCCTTTAAATCCTTGAAATGCATAGTGTTAGCACTCGTGGCAATCAATCAAGAACTTTTTCTTTATCTTCACAAAACATTACTTCGCATGACCAACGAGGTTTTTTTGCATACTCCCACAACTTCTATTGAAGTTTTTTTTTGCATCTGTATTCAATTTTTTATTTTGAAAACTTACTTCTTCGATTATTAATTTTTTCTTATTTTCAAGATAGTCAGCTAGTTTTTTTTATTTCTGGTTCAATAATTCTTGATGAAGTTTTTTCAACATTTTTAACATCAATAATATATAACTTCGCCGATGAAATTATGGTACCAATCAATGGCTAAGATGCAGAGGATACAGGTTTGCAGCTCTAACCCGGTGAATGTCTTTGTGTTGATGTAGTGGTGTGTTCATTGACTGGATAGCAATCAAAGATAATAACCAAGATAGGGTGAAAGAACATCAAGTTAGTCTGTAGCTTTTTAATATTGTTATTACTTTTATCTTTTATTGTTTTGGCGTTGTAAAGCGCACCAGCTATTTGTAAACATCAATTGTTCATGAATTTGTGCACTCCATTGTTCATAAAAGTGTTCTCATAAAAAATTATTGATTTATGTTTTGTATGATATTAATTGTCATTAAAAATTTTAATGACAATTAATATCATACAAAACATAATTAATATAAAATAAAACCGAGTCTTATCATCGCATTGTTGGTTCAGTGGTAGAATTCTCGCCTGCCACGCGGGGGACCGGGGTTCGATTCCCCGACAATGCATATGTTTTGAAAAACAGTTATTGTGAAACCGTAACAAATAAGGACAATTTTAATGAATTTTTAATGAAGTTTAATGAATTTTAAATTAAAATTAAAAGATTCCATTAAAAATTTATTAAAATTGTCCTTATTTGTTACGGTTTCACAATAACTGTTTTTCAAAACATATGCATTGTCGGGGAATCGAACCCCGGTCCCCCGCGTGGCAGGCGAGAATTCTACCACTGAACCAACAATGCGATGGTATGTATCAATTTTATTTTTTATAAAATTTAACTATAAAACGCTTTTTTTTTAAAATTTATTTTTTTAAACAAACATTTTTCAACGATCAATACTTTCTTTCTTTTACCTTTTTTATTATTGCAATTACCTTTACCTAGAATTTGTTTTATATAATACCCAGGCCGTAGGAACAAAACTTATATTATTTTGAAGGGGGGGGGGGGGGAGGGGGGGCAGTACTTCCCCGTAATAGTTTTAAGGACTTTTTTTTATTTTTTTGAAGTCATTTTTTCATTCGATTTCTTTAAAATATATTATTTGAAAAATAAATTGGGGGAGGGGCAAACGCCCCTGCTGCCCACCCGGCTGCTACGGGCCTGTTACCTCGAATTTTATATATTACCTGTTACCTAGAATTTGTTTTATATATTAAATAAATTATCTACTTACAAGAATTGTCATTAAAACAACTTTAGCTTGAAAATTTTTGGTAAATCTCAAGCGGCTTAAAATAATTCCATTTTTCGTTTTAGAAAAAAGGGAGAATAGTGTAAAAATTGATACCAGTAATATAGTTATAATAAATGAAAATAACTTTTAACAATGATGATTTATATATTTATCACAATAATAATAGTTATCATTGTTAATAAAAAAAGTATCTATAATACTTGTAGTAAATATTTTAAGATATTTTACAGGCCGATTAAACGGCCTAAAATAATTTCATTTTCGCATTCTCGTTCGTAAAGATTTTGATAATATAAAAATTATGAAAATATAAATTTTATATTTTCATAATTTTTAAACATTTTTTACTAATTTTGATTTTTTTTATTTTCTAAATTTTTTAGACATTACAAAAAAAAAAAGAATAGTTTTCATCAATTTTTTTCTATGATGGAGAAAATTATAACTTATCTATGATGGAGAAAATTATTACTTAACATTTTTTCTATGATGGAGAAAATTATAACTTAACATTTTTACAATAATGGTCATGAAGAAAAAAATTTTAAACTAAAATTACCCTCATTAGAAAACAGGAGAAGGCGGGGTTTTAATTTAGTAAAGGATTTAATCAAAATGCTCAAATTAATAAAACGAATTGACGAAATAAGTTTTGCTTAACCCAATTGAATATTTTAATACTAATCCAGTAAATAGTATCACCGGTCAATCTTCCACATGCTAAGACCTGACTGTTGTGGAGGCACGGCTCCTATACAGCAGAGACAGTCAGGAATGCAGAGTCCCCAAGAAAGAGCAGCTTAGTCTTCTTGAGTTTAAATGTAAAGTTGCATCTTGTCTTTGTGCAGAGAAAAAGATCCTGATGCAAGGGAAGGCTAAGCTCAAAGGTTGAGGAGAAGCATGCTGAAATGAGGCGATATTTGACCGGACAACACTGGACAATGGCCTGTTTTTGCTGGAGCAAGAGGCAGATGCAAAAATCCAGGCTGCAAAGGACTTATGAAGATACAGTGTCAGAAATGCAGTGAAAACGCCGCAAAAGTGTACTCTGCTTCTCTGCAGAAAAGAACTGTTTTATGGGTTTAGTAGTTATAGACCTGTAGCAAAGTGTCCAGAGTATTTTTTAGTTGGTCATTATTCATTCTGGAAAACTGTTCATTTTGTTAACAGAAAAATGTTATTTTGTTAGAGAACATGCGATAAAAAATATTTTCAATGAATTGAATTATTTTTGTTGGTTCTTCAAATGCACAATATTACTTCTAGGTAACTTTCCTATCTACAACTTGGTCGAATGGTCGAGCGAGACGTCATAAATTAAAAATACATAAAGTGTCAATAAAAACACACAATATCTGCAAGTTTAACACAATCAAACACAGTTTTTATCCTCTAGAGTTCTAAATGACTGGAATGTACTAACAAAAGAAATTATTGAGTCAAAAAACGTAAATCAATTTAAGAACCACATTGATAAACATTTCAAATTTTAAACTTCAAACCTCAGATCATGTATATTGTTTTAATCGGTGCTAAATTTGTTGACTGTTATAGACTGAAATTCTACGTAATTTCAGCTTCAACTCATATGAATTACAGCGTCACTTTTATTCTATTCTACGTAACGAATTGGTTTTGGTAACGAATTTAGTTTTTTATTTAACACTTTTGAGTGAAGAAAAATAAGGTTTCTTCAAGTTAAGAGTTTGTAAAACTGTTTTGTTTTTTTTACTTAAAGAATTTGGTAAATTTAAATTGCTGTAATACTAAGTATTTCAGCAACAATAAAAGTAGTTAATTGAAATGTTAGTTCATTAACTTTTAGTTGGTACACACATCTTTGGAAAACAAGCTTCAATAAGAGTACACCAAATAGATATCATTGCAGTGACAGAAACCGAAATAGAGAAGTCACGGAATAAGAGGTGGTGGCGTAGCTATCTATATAAGGAAAGATTCGGTGCAATGTAAAGTGACGTTTTAAAATATTGAACAAAATCTTGAGATAATATGGGTAAATTATAGTATAACATGAAGAGAAAGTATTAATAGAATGCATATACCGCCCAGCAAATTTGAAATTATATAAGCAATTAAATAGTTACATGGTCAAACGGTTTAATTAAAGGTATTAGTACAAGTAAAAATGAACCCGACAAGAAAAACTGTAAATAAATCTTCATAGTATCAACACGTTAGTGGTGCAACGTTCTTTAACGATAATAAAACGCATATCTAACAGTATATTTGAATTGATGCACTTGCCTCCTCTTGGCAACACCAAATAAGGGCATTCTGTATTACTTTGGAAATTGATCATTAACAATGAATAGACTAAAAGCGAAAATAAATTATCAAATAAATGTTTTGACAATCATTATCAAAACTATTCAGAAATGAACTTGACAATGCATTTTAAGAATTTTAACTGCACAGACAAAATGCATAATAAATTTTTATACATTTGCAGAAATATCATTGAATCTTTTATACCATAACGAACAAAAATTCATAATGTCAACAGATCACACGATAAATTAAAGATTTAGTGCGTTCAAAAGGCCACTATCGTTAAATTTTTATTCAAAGAACAATAGACAGGCTAAATGCAATATAAAACGCAAAGCAGTATGCAATGACTTAAAGAGTAAAGTACTACAAGCGAAACGCTTATTTGAAAAAAATGTTGTAAGTGAATCAACCCACAATCCTAAACTACTATTCAAATATACTAACAGTGAAAATGATTTAAAAAATACCATCCGAGCTTCAAAATTTAAAAAAAAAACTAAATAAAATAGTCAAATAAACAGCATTATAAATGATCACTTTAAATCATTACCAAGACAATTATCAACAATGTATCGATTCTAAAAAATGACTTTTAATGAGACAATAATAAATAATATAATTATTTTTATCAATTTTTTACTGACAATAATAAATATTTCATATCAAATTTTTATTGAAAAATTTGATATGAACACGTCTTTCCTCCTGCTCTTGCGGAGGAAAGACGTGTTGTTTAATGGGGAGAAATTTTTACAAAAAAATGGATATTACAATGAAAAACATCGAAAAAATGATTTCAAGTAAGCTTGAGGAACATAAAAAAAGTATTTTTAAAGAAACGGAACGTTTATTAAAAGACAAGGACAAATCATTTACCTCAATAATCAGTGCAAATCTTGAAATTATTACAGATAGATTAGACATGCTAGAGAAAGACATTAATAACAACAAATGTAAAATATCAAATATAGAAAAAGTCTTAGGTGACACTAAAGACATCCTAAATTTTCAAGAAAATAACGTATCAGAAAAAATATCACAAATAAAGAAATACTATGACAAAGAAATCAAGTCATTATATAAAAAATTCATAGATGTAGAAAATCGATCGAGAAGAAACAACTTAAGAATAGATGGACTACAAGAAACACCAGGCAAAAGTTGGGGAGACTGCAAAAGAGCTGTTAAAGAAATTTTCAAAACAAAACTGAAAATACAAAGCGAAGTGGTGGTTGAACGAGCTTATCGTATTGGACAATTCAAAGACGACAAACCAAGAACATTAGTCTTAAAACTTTTAAACTTTTAAAGACAAAAACAAAATTCCCAATGTTCTAAAGTATCTTAAAGGAAATGGCCTATAAATAAATGAAGACTTTGCTCAAGAAACAAAGGTAAATACGCCATATTAAAATACGATCAAATATTTACACGAGATTTTAAAAAATAGCGCTACACACTTTTGTTATACTAATTAAAAGAGTTTTCAATTTTTCATTCTAAAATAAAAATAAAAAATAAAACAATAGATTTTGAAATGATGTGCTTTAATGTCTTTGAAACAGCAAATAATATACTCAATGACGCTAATACGCAAATTTTTCTAATAAACAATTTTAATTCTCGATTTTGAAACAGAAACTTTTGAAACTGAACTTGATGCTTATAAAAATAATTTTACGGTAATTCCAGGGGCGTGCAGAGCGTGAGTCACCCGAGCAAATTGCTCGGGGCCCCGGACCCTATGGGGGCCCCCAACAGCGGCAATAACATTCCAGGTTTTTTTTCCTTTTCTTTTTCCCCATCAAGAGCTTTAACTTACATAAAAAATAAAAATAGCTCATTAAGTTTAATGAAAATTGCCTCAAAAATGAGCTTGAGATCTAATAATTTTTTTAAAAATAAATTTAGCGTTGCGTAATTTATAGAAGATCCCTGCGGAAGAGCTTTTGTTTAAATCTTATCTACATGCTTATCTTGAATTTAGCGGGAAAAGTTATAATGTGTTTAAATCTTATTTTAAAAATGGCGTATTTGGATTAGTTTTTTTACAGGCGATTTGCTTGATTGTACAATTTAATTTATAGATTAATAAAAATAAATTTAATTTTTTCATTTTTGTGATTAATTATATATATAAATTTTGTATTAATTATTTAATCGTGTATATATATATATATATATATGTATATATATCTATTAGACGAAAGTATTTAAAAAAATAAAAATGAAACGCACGTATCCATCTGGTGCATCAAAGTTAAAAATCAGTAAAGTAAAAAAAGCGGCTCTACAAAAAAAAGGCAAACATTACTTGATGTTGGAATTACAACTACTCCTAAAACATCAGATGCCCTTTACACTAGCTCAACGAAGCAAAAATATGACGGTAGTATCCAATCTTGTGTTTCTCGTAATAGTGCTGGCAGTATAGAGAAATTAGCCACTTTTGAAGACTGTCAAATTAGTGGTAGTGATAATACTTCTACAAGGACCAATAGCAGTGTTGGACCAGCATTGTTGCAGCCATTAGACATTGGTGAATTTGAAACAGAAAATTTCTCCCCTTCTCAGCTGGAAAAGTTTGTCATGGCTGGTCACATTCCTTTCCCACTGGATATGCCATAAGATAATGGAAATCACATATTTCCAATGTCAGTTTTGAAAAGCAGAATGCCGAATGGGGAATCCTTCTCGCGGGATTGGCTTGTATTTAGCCCAGCAAAGACAGCATTGTTTTGTTTTCCATGCCGAATATTTTTACCTAGAAATTAACTTCCACACATGACTTCATCCCTTGCAATGATTGGAGGATGGGGATATGAAAAGAAGTGGAAGAATCTCATCAGTCGAATTCCTGAACATGAGCATTCGAAAATCCATAAACAATGCTACATTCAGTGGCGTGAATTGGAAGCTCGAATGAAAACTGATCAGTCAATTGAACATTTGATGAATCGCCAAATTCTCAATGAAGCTGACAGCTGGAGAAAAATCTTGGAACGAATCTTGGATGTGATTCTGTTTCTTGGTGAACTGGATTGGCTATTCATGGAAAATCTGACCTAATTGGAGATTCTCATAATGGAAATTTCTTAGGATTGCTGGAACTGATTTCGCATTATGACCCAATTCTTAAGGAACATGTGATAAAAGTTAAACAATCACAGGACAAGGGTCAACGTCTTCAGGCGCATTACTTGTCAAATCGTTCTCAAAATGAATTCATTGGCCTTTGTGCAGCTGAGGTTCGCAGGCAAATTATAGAAGAGTGCAAGTCTGCAAAGTATTTTTCAATTATGGTTGATGCCACTCCTGATGTGAGCCATACTGAACAAAGTTCGTTTGTCATTCGATATGTACATGAAAAAGAACCTGGAAAATTTTTAATTGAAGAGCGGTTTTTGATCTTTGCAGATTGTGCCAAGAAGACTGGATCTGATATTGCGGAATTAATTCTGGAAACTTTGGAAACATTAAAAATTTGTTTTGAAGACTGCCGTGGCCAAGGCTATGACAATGGAGTCAACATGTCAGGAAAATATAAGGGTGTTCAAGCAATCCTAAAAAAGAAGAACCCATTGTCTGTATTCTCACACTGTGGTTGTCATTCATTGAATTTGTGTGGACAGAATGCTGCCACAAGCTGTACAGATGCTGAGACTTTCTTTGGAACTGTTCAAACCGTATATACGATCTTTTCTGCTAGTCCACAACGCTGGGAAATATTGCAAAAGAGACTTCACGGTGTGTCTTTGCATGGACAATCAGGAACACGATGGACTGAGAGACTTGACAGCATTCGCCCTTTCTATAATCACTTAAGCCAAATCATTGAATCTTTGAAAGAAGTTAAGAGCTTGAATCTCACGCCTAAAGCAAAAACTGAGATTAGAGGTGCCCTAAAATATATGAGCTCCTTCAAATGTGTTCTCATGTATGGAATTTGGCTGAAAGTTCTCACATTGATTGACCGCTGCAACCAGGTCATTCAGGCAAGAAAAGCAACTATTGATATTGAGGTGGAAAATATTGAAGCATTGATTAGTCAACTCAAATCTGTTCGGGAGGAATGGCCTACAATTTTAAAAGAAGGCAAGTTAGTTGCAGATGTTGCAAAAATCAGTTCTGAATTTCCAATCCACAGAAAAGTGAAACGCAAAAGTTTTTTTGGGGAGCAGATTAAAGGTGATGAACAAATTACGGAATTAACAGAAGCAGAATCAGGAGAGGAGGCAACATTTCGGAGAACGGTTTTTTATCACATTTTTGATTCTGTAATTGGTGGACTTACTGCACGTTTCACAGCAATTCAAGAAATCCTTTCTATATTCTCTTTTTTGTGGAAGTATCAAAAACTGTCTGAAATCAAAGTATCAAAAACTGTCTGAAATCAAGCAGAAATCAAGAGTGCTTGCTCACATTTTTCGCAAAAATATTCTTGTGATGTGACCGAAAATGAACTGAATGAAGAATTGCTTCACATAAAACAAATTCATACTGCAAATTTTGGAAAGGAACCTCTTGCCCCATTTGACTTATTAAACAAAATTTCTGAAATGAAGCTTGGAGAACTCTTTAGAAATATAGTAATTGCATTGCGTATTTTTGCTTCAATTCCAGTGACAGTGGCTTCAAGTGAGCGTTCATTCAGTAAATTGAAGCTCATCAAGAATTTTTTGCGCTCAACTATGGGACAAGAACGAACAAGTGACCTCGCCATTTTGAGTATCGAGTGTCTATTAGCAAAAAATATTGATTTCCATGATGTGATTGAAAAGTTTGCTAAACAAAAGACAAGAAAAATATTATTGTAAGAAACAACAGCTGGACTATTTAATTATACTTATATTCCAGTAATATAATAAAAAAATTTAAGCAGGCCTTTTTTTTTTTGGAGTAAAGGGGGTGGGCCCCTAAACTGAAGGATGCTCGGGGCCCCCAAATCCTGTGCACGGCCCTGGGTAATTCACATAAGTTATACTTATAAGAAGCATAAATAAAAATTTTGATAAACTTGAACATTTCCTAATTGATTGCAATTATTTATTCAGTATGATTTGCCTAACAGAAACTTGGCGTTCTGATGAATCAATCCAAAATAACTCTAACTTTCAAATTCCTAATTATAAACTATTATTTTCTGAAAGGAAAGCATATAAAAAAGGAGGAGGGATCGCAACTTATGTTTGGAATGATCAAGTGATAAAAGTAAGAAAAGTTCACTCCATTTCTAATCCCGATAATAAGGTCTTTACAATAGAGATCATCAACTCCAAGTTTAAAATATTATAGTCTCTACCTGATATAGACCACCTGAAGGCAATTTTTAAAAATGTTCTAATTATCTAGAAGAAATTGTTCTCAAAATCAATAAAGAGCAAAAAAAGTTGTTCTGTATCCGGGACTTAAACAAAGTTGTTTAAAATACAAAGAGTATCCGATTACTAAATTATTTTTGATAACATGTATCAACATTGTATTTTACCAATTACTAATAAACCCACACGGGTAACCTCGAATTCTATTTCTGCTATAGATAACATACTAACCAACTTATTTCTAGATACCTCCTTAAAAGCAGAAATAATAAAAATTGATTTAACAGATCATTTTCCAATTTTCTTTACAATAAAACATGATACAAAAATAAATAATAACTCGAAAAAAAAATTTATAAAATAAAAAAAAAAAAATTCTATTCGATGTTTTAAAGACACACTATCGGCAGTAAATTAAGTTAAAGTGTATCAACAATGTAACTTTGGAACACAAACTCTGCATATAATACTTTCACAGATATTTTTCTAAAACACTATAATAATCATTTTCCAATCAAAGAGAAAGGAATTAAAGTAAAACATTTGAGCTGTCCATGGATCACCAGCGGAATCAAAAAATCTTCAAAAACAAAACAAAAACTATATGCTAAATATTTGAAAAACAGAAATGAAGAAAACCTATCTACTTATAAACAATATAAAAATCTTTTCGAAAAAACCATAAAACTTTTTAAAAAAATTTATTATTCTAAATTACTTCAAAAAACAAATAGAGATACCAAAAAACATGGAACATCATGAAAGAAATAATCGGAAAAAAAAAAGTAAACAAACAGCTTACATGATCGAATTATTATAAGTGAAACAGAACACAACGATAAGAACTCTATTGCCGAAATTCAACAGCTTCTTCGCAAATACTGGCCCTAATATGGCGTCTAAACCTCAAATTCAAACCTCAAATAACTCCTTTGAAAATAATTTTACTGATCTAAATAGCGAACTAACTTTCAACGGAATAAGCTATGAAGAACCCGAAAATGCAAAAAACTCTTTAAAAATCAACAAAGCACCAGGAATTGATGAAGTTTGTAGCAATGTAGTAATGAGTATCTTTCCGATAATAAAGAAACCCCTCTTCGAAATATTTAAATCTTAAATTACAATAGGAAACGTCCCAGAGAAATCAAAAATTGCAAAAATTGTACCAATATATAAAACTGGAGAACCATACTTACTAAACAATTATAGACCAATCATCTCAATTCTTTCTGTATTCTCAAAACTCCTCGAACGAATAATTTATAATAAGTTATATAAATATATAACAAACAACAACATCTTGAATACAAAACAATTCAACTTTCAAAAGCAACATGCAACCGAACATGCAGTCGTAGATCTTGTAAATAGCATCAATTACTCATTTGTTAATAAAGAATTCGTTCTAGGAATCTTTATAGATTTATCGAAAGCATTCGATACTGTTGATCATGCTATCCTGCTCAAAAAATTGGAAAAGTATGGCCTAAAAAATGTTGCATTTCTCTGTTTTGCTAAACAGACGGTAATGTGTTAATACTGATGAAAATATCTGTTCAAAAATGCTTAAGATTAAATGTGGCGTTACCCAAGGTTCCATTCTAGCTCCCTTATTGTTCTTAATATACATTAATGATCTTCCAAAAGTCTTAAACAAACTTGATGTCATAATGTTTGCAGATGATACTAATTTATTTTTTCATCTCAGTCTATTAAAGAACTCTTTGAAACAACGAATATTGAACTTGAAAAACTTAATATCTGGCTAAAATCTAATAAATTATCTTCAAACACAGAAAAAACCAATTACATCTTATTCCATCCAACCAAAAAAAATATATATATATATATACCAAATATATTACCATTGCTAAAAATAGAAAACAAAAATATTGAAAGAACCTCAACAACTAAATTTCTAAGTTTACTTATTGACGAAAATATTTTATGGAAAGCACACATTGACTATTTAAATACTGAAATAACCAAAAACATCGGCGTGCTAAAACATCTTTATTTCTCATTTATACAAACCTATTATACATATGGTAATATAGCATGGGCAAGTACCAATAAATCCAATTTGAAATCACTTTATCAACGTCAAAAACATGCCGTTAGAATTGTCTATAAAAAAGATAAATTCACTCATGCTGAATCTTTATTAAAACTCCTTAATGCACTAAACGCCTATAGAATAAACATTTATCAAAACTTATTGTTTGTGTTGAAATATAAACTCGGGTTTGTCCCAACACATTTCTCAAATGATTGCTTTAAAAGCAATAGAAATAGATATGGGGCGACTGAATAAGTGCGAATTTCATAACTGCGAATCTGCATAAGTGCGAACTGGCATAAGTGCGAACTGGCACAAGCGCGAACTGGCATAAGTGCGAATCACTTGCAAAAACTGGCATAAGTGCGAACTAGCACAAGCGCGAACTGGCATAAGTGCGCCAAAAGAATTTGCAAACATTGGCATAAGTGCGAACTGGCATAAGTGCAAACTGGCATATGTGCGAATCAATTGCAAAAACTGGCATAAGTGCGAACTGGCACAGGCGCGAATTAGCATAAGTGCGCCGAAAGAATTTGTAAACATTGGCATAAGTGCAAATTGGCATGAGTGGCGAATTGGCAAGTTCGCACTTATGCCAATTTGCACTTATGCCAGTTCGCACTTATGCCAATTCGCACTTATGCCAATGTTTGCAAATTCTTTCGGCGCACTTATGCCAGTTCGCGCTTGTGCCAGTTCGCACTTATGCCAGTTTTTGCAATTGATTCGCACATATGCCAGTTCGCACTTATGCCAATTCGCACTTATGCCAATGTTTGCAAATTCTTTCGGCGCACTTATGCCAGTTTGCGCTTGTGCCAGTTCGCACTTATGCCAATCTTTGCAACTGCTTCGCACTTATGAAGATTCGCAGTTATGAAATTCGCACTTATTCAGCCTCCTCATAGATATGACACTCAAGAAGTAGGAAACTTTAATATACCGTTATAAAAACAAAACTATTGCGTTTCACGACTTCATACCGCGGTCCCTATTTCTATAATAAAATGATATCCAGAAATGCCATAATTACAAAATTAGATAACCTAAATTGTTTGGAAATTTTACTTGAAAATTCGTTTTAAATATAAACAATTATATGAACATACACTACACTAATACTGAACCAAAGTTAACGTTGAAACGAAAATCCCAAAAAACTTCAATAACACATATCATATGAAAAATATATAAATCAAAATTTATTTTATTTATGCCTAATCATATTTTTATGAGTACAAAATCTAGCATTTATCAATTATTTATTATCTTACATTATATGTGAATCTAATATAAAATGAACTACCATTGTATTTTGTGAAATTAGAAACATGTAAAACAAAAATACAGAAAATATTACTAGAACAAGCGGATTCTTGATGACAAGACCATCTGATCTTCTGCAAGTTTAAAGCGTTCTTTTAAGATTAATGATACCCTGCAGTTATATTTTTTGTAATCTTTAAAATTTTGAGATTTTTATTTTTTTTTCTCTTACCATTATATATTTTATAAACATTGTAAATTTGTATCAGTTATATAGAATCACAACATTTTAAAGATAAAAAAAAAAATGATCGTCAAAACATTTATTTGATAATTTATTTTCGCTTTTAGTCTATTCATTGTTAATGATCAATTTCCAAAGTAATACAGAATGCCCTTATTTGGTGTTGCCAAGAGGAGGCAAGTGCATCAATTCAAATATACTGTTAGATATGCGTTTTATTATCGTTAAAGAACGTTGCACCACTAACGTGTTGATACTATGAAGATTTATTTACAGTTTTTCTTGTCGGGTTCATTTTTACTTGTACTAATACCTTTAATTAAACCGTTTGACCATGTAACTATTTAATTGCTTATATAATTTCAAATTTGCTGGGCGGTATATGCATTCTATTAATACTTTCTCTTCATGTTATACTATAATTTACCCATATTATCTCAAGATTTTGTTCAATATTTTAAAACGTCACTTTACATTGCACCGAATCTTTCCTTATATAGATAGCTACGCCACCACCTCTTATTCCGTGACTTCTCTATTTCGGTTTCTGTCACTGCAATGATATCTATTTGGTGTACTCTTATTGAAGCTTGTTTTCCAAAGATGTGTGTACCAACTAAAAGTTAATGAACTAACATTTCAATTAACTACTTTTATTGTTGCTGAAATACTTAGTATTACAGCAATTTAAATTTACCAAATTCTTTAAGTAAAAAAAACAAAACAGTTTTACAAACTCTTAACTTGAAGAAACCTTATTTTTCTTCACTCAAAAGTGTTAAATAAAAAACTAAATTCGTTACCAAAACCAATTCGTTACGTAGAATAGAATAAAAGTGACGCTGTAATTCATATGAGTTGAAGCTGAAATTACGTAGAATTTCAGTCTATAACAGTCAACAAATTTAGCACCGATTAAAACAATATACATGATCTGAGGTTTGAAGTTTAAAATTTGAAATGTTTATCAATGTGGTTCTTAAATTGATTTACGTTTTTTGACTCAATAATTTCTTTTGTTAGTACATTCCAGTCATTTAGAACTCTAGAGGATAAAAACTGTGTTTGATTGTGTTAAACTTGCAGATATTGTGTGTTTTTATTGACACTTTATGTATTTTTAATTTATGACGTCTCGCTCGACCATTCGACCAAGTTGTAGATAGGAAAGTTACCTAGAAGTAATATTGTGCATTTGAAGAACCAACAAAAATAATTCAATTCATTGAAAATATTTTTTATCGCATGTTCTCTAACAAAATAACATTTTTCTGTTAACAAAATGAACAGTTTTCCAGAATGAATAATGACCAACTAAAAAATACTCTGGACACTTTGCTACAGGTCTATAACTACTAAACCCATAAAACAGTTCTTTTCTGCAGAGAAGCAGAGTACACTTTTGCGGCGTTTTCACTGCATTTCTGACACTGTATCTTCATAAGTCCTTTGCAGCCTGGATTTTTGCATCTGCCTCTTGCTCCAGCAAAAACAGGCCATTGTCCAGTGTTGTCCGGTCAAATATCGCCTCATTTCAGCATGCTTCTCCTCAACCTTTGAGCTTAGCCTTCCCTTGCATCAGGATCTTTTTCTCTGCACAAAGACAAGATGCAACTTTACATTTAAACTCAAGAAGACTAAGCTGCTCTTTCTTGGGGACTCTGCATTCCTGACTGTCTCTGCTGTATAGGAGCCGTGCCTCCACAACAGTCAGGTCTTAGCATGTGGAAGATTGACCGGTGATACTATTTACTGGATTAGTATTAAAATATTCAATTGGGTTAAGCAAAACTTATTTCGTCAATTCGTTTTATTAATTTGAGCATTTTGATTAAATCCTTTACTAAATTAAAACCCCGCCTTCTCCTGTTTTCTAATGAGGGTAATTTTAGTTTAAAATTTTTTTCTTCATGACCATTATTGTAAAAATGTTAAGTTATAATTTTCTCCATCATAGAAAAAATGTTAAGTAATAATTTTCTCCATCATAGATAAGTTATAATTTTCTCCATCATAGAAAAAAATTGATGAAAACTATTCTTTTTTTTTTTGTAATGTCTAAAAAATTTAGAAAATAAAAAAAATCAAAATTAGTAAAAAATGTTTAAAAATTATGAAAATATAAAATTTATATTTTCATAATTTTTATATTATCAAAATCTTTACGAACGAGAATGCGAAAATGAAATTATTTTAGGCCGTTTAATCGGCCTGTAAAATATCTTAAAATATTTACTACAAGTATTATAGATACTTTTTTTATTAACAATGATAACTATTATTATTGTGATAAATATATAAATCATCATTGTTAAAAGTTATTTTCATTTATTATAACTATATTACTGGTATCAATTTTTACACTATTCTCCCTTTTTTCTAAAACGAAAAATGGAATTATTTTAAGCCGCTTGAGATTTACCAAAAATTTTCAAGCTAAAGTTGTTTTAATGACAATTCTTGTAAGTAGATAATTTATTTAATATATAAAACAAATTCTAGGTAACAGGTAATATATAAAATTCGAGGTAACAGGCCCGTAGCAGCCGGGTGGGCAGCAGGGGCGTTTGCCCCTCCCCCAATTTATTTTTCAAATAATATATTTTAAAGAAATCGAATGAAAAAATGACGTCAAAAAAATAAAAAAAAGTCCTTAAACCTCTTACGGGGAAGTACTGCCCCCCCTCCCCCCCCCCCCCCCTTCAAAATAATATAAGTTTTGTTCCTACGGCCTGGGTATTATATAAAACAAATTCTAGGTAAAGGTAATTGCAATAATAAAAAAGGTAAAAGAAAGAAAGTATTGATCGTTGAAAAATGTTTGTTTAAAAAAATAAATTTTAAAAAAAAAGCGTTTTATAGTTAAATTTTATAAAAAATAAAATTGATACATACCATCGCATTGTTGGTTCAGTGGTAGAATTCTCGCCTGCCACGCGGGGGACCGGGGTTCGATTCCCCGACAATGCATATGTTTTGAAAAACAGTTATTGTGAAACCGTAACAAATAAGGACAATTTTAATAAATTTTTAATGGAATCTTTTAATTTTAATTTAAAATTCATTAAACTTCATTAAAAATTCATTAAAATTGTCCTTATTTGTTACGGTTTCACAATAACTGTTTTTCAAAACATATGCATTGTCGGGGAATCGAACCCCGGTCCCCCGCGTGGCAGGCGAGAATTCTACCACTGAACCAACAATGCGATGATAAGACTCGGTTTTATTTTATATTAATTATGTTTTGTATGATATTAATTGTCATTAAAATTTTTAATGACAATTAATATCATACAAAACATAAATCAATAATTTTTTATGAGAACACTTTTATGAACAATGGAGTGCACAAATTCATGAACAATTGATGTTTACAAATAGCTGGTGCGCTTTACAACGCCAAAACAATAAAAGATAAAAGTAATAACAATATTAAAAAGCTACAGACTAACTTGATGTTCTTTCACCCTATCTTGGTTATTATCTTTGATTGCTATCCAGTCAATGAACACACCACTACATCAACACAAAGACATTCACCGGGTTAGAGCTGCAAACCTGCCTCCATCAAAATTTAAACTACGTTGACCTCAAAGAAATCGTAATTAAAAAAACAATTTAAAAAAATTTTGTTGATTTTGCTTAATGTTGATTTTACTTGCAAATTAGATAGCAAAAAACTTGCAAGTTTTTAACTACCTAATTTGCCGATTTAAACTAAAAGTTTAGTTTAAAATCGGCAAATTAGGAAAACAGTTCGTTTAAAAACTAATTTTGAACGAACTGATGATGAAAATGTAGAAATTTTCATCAAGCATCATTAAAAAAGATGAAAATTTAAAACTCTGGATTTTGAAATAGTTGCTAATCTTCTAAAACATCTACAAAAAATCACATTGAAGAAGATATAAATAAATCTTTGCAATCTTGTAATGCTTCTTTTTTAGAAACAAAAATTGTTGTTACAGATAATCAGCTTGTATAATCGCAAATTGTATTTGGAATTCGATGGTACGCAGAGTTTAGGGTTCTCAAAAAGATTTGGTCAATACATTTTGAAAGTTTAAACTGTTGAATCAGATCTCGAACTCTCCTTGCTTTAAGTGTAGTTAAGATAACAGAGTCTTTCTTCATATGGCAAGTGCTTTATTTCCATTATTGTTTTAGTGGCTTTATGCTGTACTTGCTCTAGAATAGCAATCTCTTTTTCCTAGTGTGGTGACCAAGCGTGGATAGTAAATTCTAACTGGGTCTTACATAGATTTTATAGAGTACTTTTCACAAAAAGAGTCCACGATTTCTAAATATTTTCTTTAGAGTCCCAAGTTTACTGATGGCTCTAGCTGCTGCTGATCTACTAAATTATATATGTCAACTTGTAAGGTACTTTGTCTTTCTCAGATTTTAGAACTGCGAGTATTTTTTAATCGTCGGCATAAATCTTCATTTGATGAGTAATTTAGTCCGGCAGATCGTTATTATATAAGATAAAAAGAAGTGGACCAAGCACAGACCCCTGAGAATCCCGCTTGTTTAATGTTTCCATTTAGATTTATGCTTTCCAATTATAACTCGTTAATAACGATTTGTTAGCCAGTTGGCTATCCAGTCCAAGACCAAGCCGTTCATACCATAGGCTTTAAGTTTGTTTAAAAGTCAGACGTGTGAAACTTTATCAAATGCTTTTGCAAAGTCAGTGAAGATAATATCAGTGAAGTAACGTTGATGCATTGCTTCTGTTAGTATATTCTGAGTTTTAAGTAAGTTCGATGAGCATTATTTACTATGAAGAAATCCGTGCTACTCTTTGAATATTAAATTAGTGCTAAGACATTGATTTATGATTTTTTCGTGTAATACCATCTATAATTTTACAAGATACTGATGTTAGTGAGACTGGTCTACAATTAGCTTAGTTCTATTTTCTGCCTTGTTTAAAAGTTGTATGTTTTTTTTTATCAAAATGCTCTACAGTTGATGGAAATGATATGTCTTGGCATATATTGAGGTCATTGCACAAAAAGTGTAACAAACAGAGCATATCAACATGAGTTCTTTTATTTTCTTAAGAAGCATATTCAGCAAAACTGAAATATCACCAGGATAAAATTCAACAAAATAGAAAGAAGCATGAAAGAAAACAACTTTAACTTCCTAATGCTGATAAGCGATTCAATAAAAACTTACTAAAGCTGTATAAGCCGAGAAAAAAACACTAGATTGTGCTAAAATAATTAAAGAAACAACAAAAATAAAATTCTATTTCAGTATCCTCTGCATCCTAACCATTGATTGGTACCATAATTTCATTAGCAAAGTTATATATTATTGATGTTAAAAATGTTGAAAAAACTTCATTAAGAATTATTGAACCAGAAATAAAATAACTAACTAACAATCTTGAAAATAAGAAAAAATCAATATTCGAAGAAAAAATCGAAAACTGATACAAAAAAAAAAAACTTTAATAAAAGTTGTGCAAGTATGCAAAAAACCTTGTTGGTCATGCAAAGTAATTTTTTGTGAAGATAAAGAAAAAGAATCTAGATTGAATGCCAGGAGTGCTACCACAATGCATGTCAGAGATTGAAAGAGGTTTCACGAAACTTTTTTGTTTGTATTATTTATGAAAACGATTCTGACTAATATATACTCAATCTTTGCAAACTCTTCATATCAATCGCTATTTATTTCAACATTTGATATACGTATTGTTTTATTATAATATATTTTTAAAAATATTACTAAATATTGCTTTTTAAATAAATACTTTATAGGTTATGATTTATTAAATAGTAAAGGGCAAATTCTGCTAAATACCATATTATATTTCTTGTTCAAAGTTCTATTTCGCTTCATCATTATAAGTCGTGTTTTGAATTTTTTGAATAAAGTAGCTTTAAACTAATTACAATTAACACAATGAATTGGGTGTGATCTCAGAACTGGACAAGAGAAGTTCCTAAGTGTTTGGTATTTGTATACTCCAAACGCGCTAAGTAGAGCATTAGGAGCCCACAAATTAACTAACGGGATTTAATCTTGCACACCTGTATATAATGTCACCAAGCGGGCGATGTGGAGTTCGAGTTGGTGAGCTTCAGCGCTTTTGACACCACGTACAGTTTTTAATATAAATGTTAAACATTTGTATAAAAATAGAACAGTCTGCATAGTTTTGTGGCTGAAAGACTAAATATAAATCTGCATAGTTTTGTGGCTGAAAGACTAAATACTAAATATAAGTAACTTAATGATGTATAATGTAACAATAAAAAGCGTATCAGCAACTTTTTTATTTCGGATGAGGCCAACATCATTTTGATCTAAATCATCTTTCAAAGTTGTCGTTAAGGGCAAGAACAGTTTCAAAATGTCATATTTTGTCGCAAATGAAAATAGTTCTGTTTTTATTTCATCAAATTTCGGGGTTTGACAATAAGACAAATTTTGTCCTCTTCTTGCCTAGGCCATCCTTATTTATATTGAAACATTAGTTGTATTTATAAATTTATACGGCAAAACACGAAAGCAATAAAAAAGAAATAAAAATATGTCGGCATTTGATAAAATTTTTTTAACGTTGCATAAACTGTTTTCTGGAATTATGTACACCATCAAATTGCTTAGATTGACTTGGCAATTAAATTACGGTTTTCTCCCCCGTCTTGAATGCAACCAACACATTCAACTTCATTCATACTTTTTCAAAAATTCGTAGGTTGGTAAAGGCAATCAAAATAGTATCAAATTTCAGGAATGGAATGAGCGGTGTCTTAGTTTCATGACACGTCTTTCTATCAAAAATTTCCGCTTCACTTATACATGATAGACAAAAAATCAAATTGACAAACATGGTCAAAGATGGTTCCTCAAATGTTCCAAACATCGCCGTTGCAGAATTTGATTTGCCTTACCACCTTATTTCACTAATCAGTTTCAATTTTTTAATATCATCTTTTCCAATAAGTGTTTCAAAAAGTTTTATTCATTTTGCTTTTACGACACATCTATGAATGTTTTAACATTTTACAAAAGGTTAAAAAATGAAACTGCGTGAATGTAGCAGCTGGTTGCCTCCTTCACAACTATATTGAGAACACCAAATATGTACATGGTAGTTTGCAGCTTTTGTAATCTTTTGTTGCAACAAAAAGCAGCCCTTTATGTATAGTAGCATTTAAATCATAAAAAATCACAATGCTAAATTGGTCTATTGCAGATATACCTTGTGCAGAATCTACTTGCATTGAGTATACTTTCGCTTTGGACACTTCTATTGTAATCATGGACACATGAATAGATGGAAAGCTAAATGTGAGTCATATTTGGCTTAGAGCTTTACCAAAACTGAGAAATTTCTATGATTTTCTTCATCATTGTCCAATGTCCAATAAAAAAGATTCTTTTCCCTATGACCTCGAAATGACAATGTTTGCTTACATAAATGTTTGATAATATCAATAACTCGTGAAAGAATTTGTTTCCGCTTCAGTACATCATCATTATGTCCTAATTTCTGCATTACAAAATCTTTCAATGTCTTGATTGTTTATTATACAAATATAATCAAGAAAATGCGTGTGGTGAGCGCTGCTTGATTCCTGTTCATTGATCAGTTGGCTAACTTGTGTAAAATCTTCGAAGCCAGACACAAATAATGACACATAGATAGAATGTGGTGATATAAATGCAACACAAAATGAGTAATATAAAGACTGAGATTTCTGGCTAAATGACAACCAATTTCTTGTTATCCTTCTTTCAATTCAGTCTGTCGATGGCAGATCTTGTTATCAAACAGCAAGTGCACACAATTCAAATTGGGTGTTTGCTAAAAAACAACTTAAGTGCGAAAGTAGTGAATATTCAAATGCTAATGTACACTTTGAATTCAACTCAATATCTACATTAAAAATAAAATATCTTAAATTCTTTTTCTTATTTTCTGTTTTGAACACTTGAACTGTTTTGAACACTTTTGGAGCATTAAAATTTATTTGGTGTTAAGTTAAATAAGTTCTATTGTTCGCTTCTACTGTTCATTAATTCTATAGAAGAATGCTTAAGCAACTTTAGTAACTTTAAAATATTAAGAAATTTTCTTCGATTTTCATCAATAACGTAAAAATGACAAGAATGTAACCAGTGACAATGTAACGTAAAAATGACAAGAATGTGAAATAAATTAATTTTAATGAAATAAAGCAATTTTTGGTGTTTGAGATTATCTTACCTACAGACTTTATCAACAGGAATTTGAAACATTTGTATGTTTATACTTATGTCAAGTAACGACAATTTACAAAAAATTGCGATGATTGGAGGCAGGGAACAAAAAACCCTAAAAATTCATCACCCCTCTTTCCCTAAACGTGAGAGCAACAAGTTGATAAAATATTTTTTTTGCTTTTCTCAAATAAATTTATACTCATCGATAAATTTTAAGTTTCATAACACTTCTCTCAGCGTTCAAAAATTATGACCATATAAAGTTTAAAACCTCCTCAATTTGAGAGAGTTAGCTTAGAAATTGTATAATGAAACTTAAAATTTATTAAATTATTATAATTAAATATAAACTTTAGTTGAGAATAGCAAAAAATTTGTTTTATCAACTTGTTGCTCTCACGTTTGTGGCAGGGGTTTTGAAATTTTAGGGCTTTTTTGTTCCCAGACTCCAATCATCGCAGTTTTTTTCAAAGCATCATTATTTGACATAAGTATAAACATACTTTAAAGTTAGCTATCTCAAACACCAAAAAATGCTGGACCCGTCACTGAATGCAACAATCGCTTTCTTTAAAAAGTCTATTGTTGCATTTTTAAAATTTTAACGTAATTAAGATCTGATAAAATAGCTTGCTAATTAATATGCGCTCTATGTATTAAATAACCTTTTTGCTAAAAATTAAAATGTTAATAATTAGCTGTATGATAACTTTTTGTATATAAATATATATATATATATATATAAATATATATATATATATATATATATATATATATATATATATATATATATATATATATATATATATATATATATATATATATATATATATATATATATATATATATATATACAGTGGGCGGCCAAATTATTAGCTACAGTTTGTTTTTTCACAAAAATTGCTATTAAATATGAATTTTAAATGAATTAATTTGCTTCTACTCATACATTCTTTGAGATTTTAATATCAATAATTATTTTCTATATTCTTTTTATGAAGTAGTAACATTTATAAATAATTGTGGCAGTTTTTAGAATTGATAAGAAGGAATATGTAAAAACATGCGAAATGCGCCTTTTTACATATTCGTGGCAAAATTGTTATTTGCGCGATAACGCGTGCGTAATAAATTAAATTTTTGTCGACTGTTTAGCATATTTGTGTTTCTGACTCATTTGAACTTTGGAGCCTAAAAATGGGAAAAACTAAAGATATATAAAAAAAAAAAATTTCAGAAATATCTGCTTTGTTAAAACATTCAAATCACTCCCAAAGAAAAATTGCAAATTTAGTTAAAGTTTCTGTGATGACAGTTAGCAGAATTAAAGGTAAACTTGATAAAAAAATTCCTGTACAAAGTGCCAGAAGTGGAAAATGTGAAAGGCCACGCATCACTACCCCAAGCGATGAACGGGCAATTCGTAAGATTTGTGTTAAAATCCGAAGAAAAAGTACAAAAGCAGTTACTAAAATTATACAAGAAGCTGGTATCAAAATTTCTAACAGAACTACAAGACGTTTCATACTTTTCAATACGTTCAGACAAAATTTCAATCAAAAAAGTTTGATACACCAAGGAATAACTCAAATATTTGTATTTAAAATCATTGATACGGTTTATCGTTTCGTTTTATTAAGCAAAAATATCACAATTACAATTCATATTTAAGTATAAATTTTTTACTTGTTGCGTTACATCGATTATCTAATTAAACGCTCAATAAAATCCAATAAAAAATCATTATTAGTTTGATAAGTCATTTAAAAAGCAATATTAAACTTAAAAAAAAATTATTTCAAGAATACTTGGGTTTGAAGTCAGGCATAAATCTATACTAACAAAAATGCTTAACAGAAAATTGCGTCAAAGGTTTTTGTCAAAAGGACATTATTCTCAGTCGTACGATAATTTATTTGCTTAACTTGCTAGTTAAGCAAATAAATCAAGTTAAGCAAATAAATCATCGTACGACTGAGAATAATGTCCTTTTGACAAAAACCTTTGACGCATTTTTCTGTTAAGCATTTTTGTTAGTATAGATTTATGCCTGGCTTCAAACCCATATGTTTTGTTTTTTTTACAATTCTTTTAACATCATCAAACTTAATAAGATTTAATAGATTAATAGAGAAAAATAGAATCTGGGGGAGTCTTGCAATTTGGAAGATTTCTTTATTTGAAACCATGATGGAGCATAAACTTTAACAATATAATGGGTAAGCTTTTTCAGACTTGCGTTTGGAGAAGTATCTCGAATGTATAAACAAAGAATTCGTATAGAAAGGGTTACGCATCGAGCATGATTCATTGGACCTATTTTACAATTAGCAATTAGTCCATTTGTCGTCTACTTTACCTAATCCAATACCTTTACAATATTTGTAAAGAAGCCTTTGATCATGACTAATATCTTTTAATATCTCATATGAAATATATCCTTCAGTGATATACTTGATATGAGATGAATGAGTGAATTTCTTCAGAGCATCTATTCCCAATTGGTCACTAAAAAATTGTGACCAATTGGGAATAGATGCTCTGAAGCTTTGAAAGATAGATAACGAAATCGCTTTTAAGTACACTTTCGTTATCTATAATTCCACCTAAACCAATGCATAATTGTTGTGTCTTCTTTTCTGGATCTGCGTTTTTTGAAATTGTTTTTACTTTTGACTCAGCTCTGTCTAATTTACACTTATCTATTAGAATATTATTGATGTCAACTTCCGGTAGCAATAGATACTTGATATCATGGAGTAAGGCGTTTCCAAGAGCTGCGCCGAGATTTGAAGAACATTCGCCTCTGACCATTGCATATCTTGAAAACTTTTGAATACTATAATCTGCCTGAGTTCTTTTACTTGGTTTCCATTTATCCTGTTCCTTAAGTAAAAAATTAAAAATACTTACGATAAGTGATTTTGTTATTGATAAGCGTCAAATATATACTAAACAAATTAAAATTTTATGGCCACGCAAATAAAAATACCTGAGATGTTATTATTTCAGATATACGTTCTGGGGGATCTGGTAATAAACTTGAAAGCTCATTATTAATATGTTTGTGATGTGATATATTTCCTTCCTTCTCTTTAATTCTGCTGTTTTGTTTTAAAGCAGATGTATCTACCGAAGACATCTGATATAGCCCTTTTGGTCCTGTTTTTGAACGCTGGTCCCGTTTGTAAGCTCTTCCTTCTATTGGGACTTCTGCTTCTTTAGGACATACGCAAATAATGTGTTCCATTTTGCATTTTTCTTTTTTGCACTTTACATAAACATTGTTACATGACATAATATCCAATAAACATGAACAAGCAGATATATCAAAATGTTTATCTAGTTTAGAATCTAGGTTTCGTTTGATATTTGCTTTAGCGTGTTTGCAGTTTATGTTTTTTACAGTTGAAAATAGATTTTTAATTTTTTTTTCAATAGATTTATCGTTTATTAAAGGCGATCGTGGATTGACAGATAACCATATAGATTTTAAAACACATGAAACACGCTTAACAATTGCCCAAAATTTGGCTTAATGTTAGAATAATCTAAGAAGTAATAAAATTGAATCAATTATCGGTATGTACAAGGGCAACCTGCTTATTTTCTCTTCACTTTTCGATCGTGTATAGGGCCTTTTATTTTTGGCATTTTTTATTTGCAAAAACTAAATACTTTGTTCATATTATTATTACGAGACACAAATTATTTGCAATAAATTAGTAACACTTTATTAAAGTACTAAACTATTTAAATTTTGCAAAAGTAATATTTATAAAATATAAACTAGTTAAGGAGGTAAATCTAGTTGTATAGACTCGGGCAAATCGAAAAGTATATTTTAAGAAATATTTATTAGCCGCCTATAAATTTGATTTTTTGGCGTTAAGTTAAAAGCAGTCAGAGACTTTACAAAAGACTACGAAACTACGAAATTAAATATTGTTTACAAACAAAATACAATACACGCGTGCTTTAAAAAATGAAGAAAAATAACTTTAATAAAACAGTTAAAAGTTGTTTACGAAGTATGCAAACCCCCTAACTCCATCGAAGTTCCGCAAAAAAATATTCAGTTTATACACTTAAGTTTGCTATTTTTGTTACTTACATATAAATATCCAACTTTATATTGTTTAGCGGTACTTACATACCAAAATCAACCTACCCTAATATATATATATATATATATATATATATATATATATATATATATATATATATATATATATATATATATAAATATATATATATATATATATATAACTAATTAAATAAATAAAATTTACATGACAGGAGCAAAAAGAAGACTATAGTTGTCTTATCACTAAGCCCCTTAATATATACCATACATACCATATATTGCTTTTATTAACTGTGAAAGATAATACAAAATCTTTTAAATATTAATTACATTTTCTTAAAAATTATATTTTAAATAAATAAAGAAAAAAAAAATAAAGAAAAAAAAGTTTAAAAAAAAAAAAGTTGTTTTTTATGTTTTATTCTCCTACTTCTTTTTTTTTAAATTTCTTGTGTTAGATTGAGAATTATTAAGAAAAAAAATTTTAAAAAGTTAAAAAAAACAACAAACAAAACAAAACAAAAAACAAACCAACAAAAAAGAACAATATATATATATATATATATATATATATATATATATATATATATATATATATATATATATATATATATATATATATATATATATATATATATATATATATATATATATATATATATATATATATTACATATATATATAACATATATTATATATATCATCAGGAAGAGTTCTCCTTAAATATAATTTTTAAGGAGAATATAATATAATATATACATATATAATATACATGTATATATTATATTATATTTTATATATATATATTTATATATATACATATATATATATATATATATATATATATATATATATATATATATATATATATATATATATATATATATATATATATATATATATATATATATATTAGGGTGCATCACAAAATATATTTTTTTTAATTTCAGTTGTCTGCTATTTTATTTTGTTTTACCAGCTGACATAAGCATTATGTTAAAAAAAAAAAGTTTGTACAATATTTAGAGGTCCTCTAGGCCCTTGATAGTTTTGCAGATTTTAATTACCAGAATAAGCCCTACATAAATTATTATAATATTTAGTCTTTGGTTTCTATGTTTTTAATCTTTGGTAGCCATGTTAAATTATGATGTTTTTGTTTTTTCTTTCATAGTTTCACGAAATGGATTTGAACGATAATACAATATTAGACAAAGCAGTAACACCTCCTAAATCTAATAAACTCGACAATTTAATTCTTTCTTCACCGGTGGCAGTCAGTCATCAAAAAACTCCAGAATCCGGGTCAAAAACTAAACGACAAACTCGACTAGCCACGGACATCTTAGGGTTAGGAACCTCAGTTTGTGTTGATAATGGAACAATAACTGGCATTCGGCTGCCAACATGTATGCAGGTTTTGAGGTGTATGATGTACCACGCAAATGTTGCTACAAAATCTCAGCGACCAGGGTCTGTCGGTGCTTCTGCTAGATTCACAACTGCAAAGATCGTGCTAGACCAAATTAAAAAAATTCTATGAAAAAGCTAGCATTTTAATGGTTACTGATCGTAGAGCCTGCGAAAAAATTGTCAAACTGCTTGATGATAACAACAAACTTCGTTCGATAGAACGAAGTTTGTTGTTTGACAAGCAGTTTGACAGTTGTTTGATCAAGCAGTTTGACAGTTTGATAAAAGTCGACGTGACACTCCATCCACGAAACAAAAACTAGAGGAAATGCAGACTATGTTGGCATCAACTTTTCAGCTCTGGCCTCCAAATGTGGAAAGTCTCATTAAGAATGCAGAGGATCTGGCATTTCTTGAATCGTGTGAAGTCATCATCTGAAGTCGTGTTAAGCGATGAGGGCAGTAGTATCCGATCTAACAGTTCCGCTTCGGAAGACGATGTAGATTTCGAAGCTGCAACAAAAGAAAAAATTTCAAAACGACAAAGACTTCCACTGGGAACAACAGCATTCATACCTACAAATGTGCTTAGCCAACCAAGTCTTGTGTCACTGGCAACTCGATTGAAGATGACGCCAACACAACAAGCAGTATTCACACAAGGATTGATAAATGAGTCCGGAGGCGATGTTTCTATGGTTGCTGCTTCTTATGCAACTGCGGATTGTTCACGACGCAAGGTAGTAAGTGCAATATCAAATAAAATCCACGATGATTGGGTACCACTTAAACTCTGTTCCTTGCATTGGGATGGAAAAATGACTTCAACTCTTAGGAATCATCGTATTACAGAAGTATGCATGACTGTGATTGTGGGCGATGCTAAGCAGATTAAGTTGCTGGGGGTTCCAAGTTATTTCAAAGCAACAGACCAAACATGCGGACAAGTCATAGCTGAGTTAACAATGAAGCTGATGACCGAGTGGAATTGTAATGATAGAATTGTGAAAATGACATTTGACACAACAAGCTCAAACACTTGCCACTTGACAGCTGCTTGTATTGCCATACAAGATAAATTGCAACGTGCTGTCCTTTGGTTAGGCTGTCGCCATCATATTGGTGAAGTAATTCTTTCAGATGTTTTCACGGATCTAAAGATTGAAGCATCAAAATCACCAGATGTCACATTATTTACAAGACTTCGCAGTAATTGGGATTTGGTATCACATAATTCCTCTCAAGTACTTCCATTCCGTCCAGCTGATCATGGCATGCAGGCTCAAGAGCTCCTGGCAATGATAAAAGATGAGGTGATCGCTCTAATCAACAAACAGGTTGAATTTCTACGTGATGACTACCGAGAATTTTCCGAGCTATCGCTAGTCTACCTGTCTGCTTCCAATGGTGAAGTGAATTTTAGAAGACCTGGTGCTATGCATAAGGCTCGCTGGATGGCCAAGCTTATCTACAGCCTCAAAATTGCACTTTTAGAATCACAAATTGCAGAACTTTCACCGGGAACAATTACCAGTCGCCACCAAGTTACAAAAATACGTGCATTTACAACATTTGTTTTACAAACTTTTATCACATGGTGGCTCACATGCAAGAAAACCGTAGATGCGCCTTGGAATGATCTACAGCTCTACAAGCGCTTACTGGAATATGAGGTTGTTGACAAAGTTATTTCTCAATCAGCATTTCGAGCATTAAATTGCCATCCTTTGTATCTAACTGCAGAAATGGTTCCTCTCGCACTGTTTACTGATCGTGTACCTTTGTTGGAACGACAAGCTCTAGCAGATGCTATACTCAAAGTCAAACCGTTGGCTGATCTGCAAGCGCCAATCAAGCGCCAAGCTCAATCAATATGGTAATGGATGGGGCAAACCACGATTTCCATTGTCCATTGATCGTTCAACACGGCTGTTCGACCTTGTTCAGGTTGATTCATGGTTCACACTTTATTGTCTTCAGTTGAATACCAACTTTTTATAACTTCCTGTCAATGAGTGGAACAAGTCTGCTGCTTATATATTGAGTAATGAAAATGTTGCAGCAGTGAATGTTGGAAATGATGGTGCCGTGAGAGGTGTCAAACTCGCATCGGACTTTGTCGAAACTGCTCGATCGGATGAACATTTTCAAAACGTTCTTCAGGTAGTCGAAAAAGATCGCAAAGACATTCCAAATCTGCGCCTCAAAAGAAAGAATGTCACAACACAACAAAACCAACTGGCATTCTGATAACTGCATTATATGCAAAAATGTTAATCACAGTCAAACTGTTTCAGATTTCAATAGTTTCAACTTTTACATTTTAAAATTTATATTTAGACTAGAGATTTAACAAAATTATTCGATAATTTCAAGTAAAATTGCAGTTTTTTTTAATGTGGCTCTAAAACATTGAATTTTGAGGTTTAACATTATTATAGTCAAAATAGACATAATTATACGGAATTTTCTGTAACTGTTTCTGTGATTTATTCAAAGTCGCACATTGGTGGTAATTTGAATAAATGCTTTTCTTCATGGAGTCATAACGGAACAAAATAGAAATATAGACAGCTCTGAATTAGACATTCAATTTTTTTCCATGCAGTTTTGATGCACCTTAATATATATATATATATATATATATATATATATATATATATATATATATATATATATATATATATATATATATATATATGTATATAAATATATATATATATATATATATATATATATATATATATATATATATATATATATATATATATACACACATATATATACATATATATATATATATATACACACATATATATATATATATATATATATATATATATATATATATATATATATATATATATATATATATATATATGTATATATATATATATATATAAATATATATATATATATATATATATATATATATATATATATATATGTATATATATGTATATATATATATATATATATATATATATATATATATACATATATATATATATATATATATATATATATATATATATATATATATATATATATATATATATAACAGTGGCGGATCTAGCATTTTTTGATCTTTGAGATAGCTAACTTCCAGATATGGAGCTAACTCCAAACATTTACATGTTTATACTTATGTCAAATAATGAGGGTTTGCAAAAAATTGCGATGATTGGAGGCTGGGAACAAAAAGCCCCAAAATTTTTGCTACACCTGCCCCAAACGTGAGAGCAACAAGTTGATGAAATATTTTTTGTATTATTCTCAACTAGACTTATATACATCGACAATTTTTAAGTTTCATAGTATTATCTCCCAGCGTTCAAAAATTATGACCATATAAAAATTACAACCCCTTTAAATTGAGGGGGGTTTAAACTTTATATGGTCATAATTTTTGAACGCTGAGAGATAATACTATGAAACTTAAAAATTGTCGATGAAAATATTTTTTCGTTAAAGTACTTATCAAATATTTAAAAGTGATTAATTTAATTATGATACAAATAAAGTACTTCATTTATTAACGAACCCAAGTAATTTAAATTATAAAACAATATCTTAAAATGATAACACAGTATAAACAAAAATAATAACTAAAAATAGTATGAACATCCGTGAATATACATGAGTTATATCATTTCATCGCTTAATCGTATTTGATTTTTTGAACATAAAAACTGAGAATGCTCTTTCGGAATTCATACTTGTTGGCCGTATAGATAATATATAATCACATTTTTTTAAAAGGTGATCTAATCATAAGCTACTACTTTCAAATAACAGTATTTCTTTTTGGATTTAAAAAATTTTTTACCTTTATATTTTGTGTTCGTATTACTGCCAATCTTTTTTCCATCACTTCATTTAATTTGTTCATTTTAATTGTTTTGACATTATTCTATTCAAGTCTGCTGTTGTTATTAAATCTGCCGAGTTTAAACACTTTATCAGATTTATCATATTTTTTTTCATTTTGGGTACTTGTATTTGGTAGAAAAACTTATGGAATTTTTTATAAAGTATTCATTTTTGTTTGGGGACCTTTTAAACATTTTTACAATTTTCCTGACGGTTTTGTCATTAACAATAACTTGGTGCCTAATTTTAACTTCAGATATTTCATTAATTAACAATGAATCATTTGAACCTCGAATATAATATTTCTCTTCAAAAGCATTTTCTACTTAAAATAACGATAACTAAAGTTTATTTAATAAACCTTATGTATTTGGATAAGTTCATCAGTTAAACGGACGTTAAAGTAAACTTTTCTACTTTAATGAAACTTCTTTATTTTGATAACTTCATTAGTTAAACTTTTGTAAATCACGCACACATTTGTAATTAAATAGAGTGGACCTAAAAATGAAATTAAAATCATGCAAACATTGGAATTAGAATAAATTAGAAAATTCAAAATAAAAAGGTATTTCTTTTATTAAAAATGTTTGATCTTCCATTTAGCAAGTGCGAAAATTCTATTTATTTTTAATAATATATTAGTTTTAATATTATAATATATACACTATTGGAAAAAACTACAGCAACTCAGGTTATAAAATCATACTTTTATTAAGAAACTCATTATTTTTTTATAATATCGAAAATAAATTTAATTTTTATTATAACAAAAAATAGGTTACCTGAAAATTATTAAATTTTCATAATGTAATAAATAAAAAAAACAACAACAATTTTTTCTAAATAATAGCAGTTAATAACTCGAAAAAACTAAAGCAACTTTTTATAAAAGATAAAATTAAATAAATCATTACATAAAAAAAAAAAAAAATTAATATTTTGTAGTAAACCTTGTTTTTAATTACATCTTCACAACGTTTTGACATTGATTTTATCAAGTTGCCAATATTTTCTTTTGGAATCTGCATCCACTCTCTTTCAATGGCCTCGAATAATTTATTTTCGTTGGAAAATCTGCGTCTTCTTAATCTTTTTTTTGCAATTTCCTATATATTCTCTATCGGATTTAAATCCGGGGATTGAGTGGGCCACTTTATTATTTCAATTTTATTATCTTCGATCCACTTTGTCACGAATGCTGATGTATGCTTAGGATCCCGGTCATGTTGAAATCTCCAACGAATGGGCATTTCCTCCTCAGCATTTTTGTTTCCAAAATTTTTTTATATTGGAAACGATTCATTTTATTATTTACTTTCACAATAGGTCCTGCTCCACCCCATGAAAAACATCCCCACGCCATCACAGACCTACCTCCATGTTTTACTGTCAAGTTGCAGTATTTAGGCAATAATCTTGTCCCACTTGGTCGTCTAACATGTGTCAGGCCATGGTAAAACATTAACATTTTTTAACTTTAAATATCTTGTCACTGATTTAGCTTTATGACATAGGGCAGAATAGCTTTGAAACTTGAAAAAAAAAGCATCATTGTTTTTAATTTGCCTAGTTCCAACTTTAGATTAAATGTGTTTCCCAAAATCCATGAACAACATTGATAAAGTTGTAAAATTTTTCTATTCATCGGATGAGTTGTAATATGGATTATTTAGAAGATGATCAAAAAGCTAGAAATAAAGCTTTTAAAAAATATAGGATACATCATTCTAGTAAAAGATACTGAATGAAGACAAATGAAGATCACAAAAGAAGATAAAGAAGACAAATGTCATGAAAAGACTGTTATTACATCGTACAAAAGTTATTTTATTATTAAGTTAAGTTATTTGGAAAAAACGGTTCATCAAAAAACATTTCTTCTGGTGTTGTTGAATTTTTTATTGATGCGAAAATGCTATGTTCTGGAATGAAAACACTTTTAATATCGATTTTTAAGGTGTCATCAACTGATTTATCACTTTTTATGGTTCGTTTCATTAAATTATAATAATTATAATTAAAAAAAATCACTAAACAAATTTTGACACAAAAAATGCTATTCTGTCCCACTGTGAAGCCCTAACCCCATCACTGGATCCAAACCTTCAGCAATGTAGCAGCACATCTTCGCATGTTTTTCCTCAGTAAATGTATCTTCTGAAGCCCCTAATCTTATTTCCAGGCTTTATTCATGCACATCACTCATTGAAAGTTTCCTTATTTTGCATTTTACCAAATACCCGTCTTATTTTGCGCTTTTCAATTATTTATAAAATAATGTTATTAATTTTTAAACTTATCATTCGATGTGTTAATAAGGGAAATCGAAAGGGAGGGACATAGAAGGAAAATGTGTCCTGTGCCCCCAAATAATAGTAGCGTCAAGACAAAAGACACAAAAAGTTATAGAAATGCTTCCAAGCATCAAAACTTTATTTTATAAAAATTGTAAAACGAAAAAAATTAACAGAGTGTTTTAAAATAGCAGGTGTACGAAGAAAGCAACGGATGTTCATTTGGAACAACCTGCAGAATATGCAAACAATGCTGAACTAAACCATGATCCATTGTTATATGTCAGATTAACGAAATTAAACTTATATCTTTATAAAGCTTAATATTTTTTAACTTAACATATATATTTTTTCCTTTTTATATTTCATTATAATTTCAATAAAAATTTTTTATCAACGGTGCAATGCGTGAAACAACATACTTCTTAACTTCGTCATTAGAATTTAGTACCCCTAACAGAATAGATTTACTCTAGATGTAATAATGTACAAAACAAAAAAATATTATAGCTGTATTGTGACTTTACACAAATAAAATCAATAAGCGAAAAGAAATTAGTTTTGTCGGTGTAAGCAGGTGTGAGTATTAGCAGAATGATAAAATCTACAAATTATCAATTATTAAGAGAAAGAAACAGAATCTAAACAACAATTATAAAATTCAAATCAAAATTAATATTAAACGCTTATATCCTACAAAAATTAATTATGAAATATCTCGGTGTTTTGATTGTCTGCAATATTTCGTAGAATTTTCATATTGATGAGCTAAGCAAGAAACTAACTTGAGCTAACGGCGTACTTTCAATAATTCGTCATTTTGTCGATAAACTCACACAAAAGAATATTTACTGTGCATTATTTTTATCGGATCTTAGTTACTGGAGTCAAATTTGGGGTCAAAATGGCAACTATCACATTGAAAATTTGATGTCCTCTCAACGTCAATCCATAAAAATCTGTTAAGTCAGAAACTTTCAAAAAACTAAAAGTTCCAACTTTTCCAGTTGTAAAATTTGCTAACCTTCTTTTTGTTTTTGACTCTCTTAATAAAAATTTACACTATTACAGACTTTTTCACAGAAAGTAGAATAACACATACATACTCTACTAGAAACATATATAATGGTAAACTTAGTTTACCTTTTTTAAAACTCAGAAGTATGGTAAACATTCTGTTGTCTATCAGCGCATTTGTAAATGGAACATTCTTGTATGCATAGTGAATGAGTTCAAAAAACTACAACTTCAAACACCTTTATCTTCTTTTCTTAATCTTAAACAAAACCAGTTTAAAAAAATTCTGATAACAATTTTGTTCTAACTTATTGACATGATGTTGGCATCATTAACAGCTTTGATTGAACTATTTTCAAATAATTTTCACTTAATATTTAAAAATACTCTCATTTTTTTAACTATAATTACTACAACTATTATCATTAACTTCTTGTTTGTTAATTTTTTATTATCATCATCAAAGTATGATTTTTAAATATTTACTTAGTTTATGTATACTCTATGTGTGTATGCCATGGTCTTCTAGAAATACAGGCCTTGACATTACGATCTTTTGACTGGAGGCCGATTCTATATGGATAGATTTACATGGAATGAAATATTTTTGTTTTGCAATGGTTATAATCAACAGCGATTGGTCTAAACACAAATTTTAGGCGACTGTGTTGCATTATTTAATCTGCAACGAAAAAATGACAGTTTAAGGTTAATCTTTTTTTGTAAAGTGCAACATATTTATCTAACAAAAAGCAGTGCTGGGTAAAATACTTTATAAAAGTATTTAAAATACAAATACTGGAACAAAAAAGTATTTTAAATACAAATACAAATACTTCAAAAGTATTTAAAATAAAAATACTTTTAAAAAAGTATTTAAAATACTAAATACAAAATACATAACCAAAGTTTACAACTATAGCAATTTATTTTTGTCATTGCTCAAAAGTAATTTTTAGTCATTATACTACATTTATATCAAAATATCATTCATTCAGTCGTAAACATTTGTTTTTAGCAGCAGCAGTTCTTCAAACATCATATCACTTAGACAGTTATGCCAAGGCGTTTGTATTGTTCCGCTGTGCTAAACAGTCGTTCAACTGAAACCGACGATGGTACAGTGGTATTGAATTTGACAAACAGTGACCAAACAGTCTTATGCTTATTCAGAGCATTCAAACTTGTATCTTTATCATTCAAATACAACATCTACTCTTGATGAGCACTATTTCTTGCACCAGCATTTGGGGTGTCATCATTATATACAACAAAATTTTCAGTTATGCTGTCAGTGGTCACATTGAGATTGGTCGCTGTAGACGGCTCACTTGAACTAGTATGGCATTTTCACATATTTCTCTGCAGATAGCTCGTTTATAAGCTAGCACCTACCGTAATTTAAACAGTGGGCGAGAAACTGCTGTAACAATCCTGCATGAATTACTTACATCAAATCTCAACTTCTTTTCAGAACAAGTTTTCATTTGTGCTAACATTGCTGCAGCAAATAAATTAGCATACTTTAACTGACAGTTTTACACGCTTCCAATTTCACTTGTAAGCTATGCAAATGTGGAAACACATGACCATAATACACATTATCTCCTTGTAAAGTATCCAAAGTTGTAGCAACAGGTTTCATTACCATGACATATTCTTACAGGCTTTCTATTTCTTGCTTTTTAAATTTTGGCACACTCAATGCAATACATATATCATTAAAATTGTCCCATAATTCAAGTAATCGCTTGATAGCATCGTACTGAGAATTCCAACGTGTTGGCACGAAACAGAGTATTGCTTCGTCTGTAATATGTGACACAGCATCTGATGTTTTACTACTTTTCGAGTTGCATTTATTCCATATTGAGGTGCATTTTGCAAGAGCTGCACGGTAAATGCGCTTAAACGCACTATCTGTATCACATGCTTTGTTGGCATTATTAGTTGCCAACAGATTCAGTTAATGGCTGATACATGTTTCTTGAGATGGCAAAGAAATTCTCTCAGCTAAAGAATCATCATCATCAACATCATCATCATCATTTTTTGATGAAAATGAAAAAATGTCTCCAATATTAATTACATCAATTTCATAATCATTAACTGTATCCTCTTCCATGTCCTCTTGCTCTTCAGATCCATTAGGTGTGATAGTCACACTTACACTAGTTGCTGCAGCACTTGTAGTTGACTCTTCAAAAAATTCTCTAAATACTTTTGCAAAATTTGACGCGTTGTCGGTGACAGTTGCTGAGATTTTTTCTACGCTATTATCATATTGACAATGAATTTGAGAAACCATTGCAGCAATTGTGTCATATGTGTGGCTACCATAAAATCAACGGCAAGCAAGGGATACTGAAGCTTGTGAAACCGAACTAGATTTGTTTAAAGACATTTCAATAAAGTGTGCAGTCATGCCAAGATAACTTTTTCTATTCAATACCATATATCAGCAGTTGTGCAAACAAATGATGCTTTTTTCAGTTTGCTTCTTATTTTTTGATGCATCTTAGAAAGCTTTGAAACGTTTATTAAGAGTCTTGCGACACATGATGCTTACGTTAGGATCGAATCCACGAAGCAGTCGACGAAAAACCGGTTTTTTAACGATAGCCAAAGGACGCATCTCTTCAGCAATGTAATCCACAATTAAGTTGTCAGCTTCTTCTTGCGATATAAAACGACGTCGTGCTGATAATTCTGATACTGCTTCATGGTAAGTAGTTTGTTTGAACTTCTTTGTAGCAGGGCCTTCCTCAGCAGTTCTTTCTACACCAGCTTTACATAGCTTACGCTTCTTCTGAACATCTGCCTTACGTAACTTATAGTCTCCAAAGCGATTCTTGTGCAAGTTCTATACAGTAAACATTTAAAAGTTTTTACTTTGTTGTAACTGAGTAAGTATTGTAAATTTTGATTATTATTAATTTATACTTCAACATTAAATAATTGATAGTTAATAATCAATTGCATATTGTTCAAAAAAGATAAAATAAATTAATTTAACTAATACCAAATTGAAAATTACCTTCAAATGCTTGTTAAAGTTTGATGTTGATGCCAGCGTGCCCGATAATAACATACTAAGCATATTGCTGTTATTTTATTACTTTTTTTTGATCTGGCTACAATTTTGAAAAAAGTACCATCTATAATGGCTGGTAAAATTTCATTACTTTCTTGATTTTCATTTACTGATTCATAAGTCTTTATATTTTCGCTGTTAACCGCAGCCATCTTTAATTTAAAATAATTCCCGCGATATAATTTAATAATTACATTAATGAAACCAAGGTAGATATATAAAAGAGGAAATAATTCAGAATAAAAAGTGACACTTCAGAATAAACATAGATAAAGTGGACAATGTGCATTGTAAATGCTTTCAGCAGTATTTGAATTACAAGTATTTTCAATAAGTATTTTCAATAAGTATTTTCAATAAGTATTTTCAATGAGTATAAAATACAAAATACTAATAAAAAGTATTTTAAGTACAAATACTAAATACTTCCAACAAAAGTATTTAAAATACAAGTACAAATACTGTGAAAGTATTTAAAATAGTATTTTAAATACTTGGTATTTAAAATACTCCCAGCACTGAAAAAAAGGTATCAATTATGCCTCGAAAATGTTGTGTTCCATGCTGTAATAGTGGTTATGCATCATCAACTAAAAAGGTGTCTATCTATCGATTTCCTTATGATGAATACTTATGATGAAAAAGAAAAGTGGATAAAAGCGATCCAAAAAAAAAAAATCTGATTGTAAATAAGTACACTGTGGTGAGCTGACTTCATTGGCCTGTACATTGCAAATCTTTTATATTTTGTCGTTGAAAAGAACGTTCTACAGAACCACCAACTGTCTTTTCTAACATATTAGCTAGCTGTCTTAGTTTACCTTTTCTAAACCCAGAACAACAAAATTGTAATCGTCCAGTATAAGAAATAGAACATCAGATGAACTAGATAGCTTTAGAGGATATGATTTTTTTCGATTTGATTGCATAAAAGAGAGGCTCTTGCGTAGTAATGATCTTATTGAATACAACATAACTAACAATAATTATGTTCTTTACATTCAGTCAAAAGAATTTGTGGTATTCCAAAATTTTTAGTTATCATTAATAGGGATTTAACATTAACTTCATTTCATCTTGGCATTAAAATGGGAGTACTCGCAGTACTCCCATTATAATGTCAACATCATCATGTTGTAAGTATTGGTCAGTTTTTGATGAAATCATACGTTACTTGAAAAATAAAGATGTTTGCCATAAAAAAAAATGTATTACTTGAATATATGGACTGTATGTCTCAAAAGAAAGTTGGTGAATTTACTCTCCTGATATAAGTACTCGAGTATTTGAATATTTTGCTATATCCAGGTCTCTGTACAGCCAAATTTCTAATAATTATAAATTACCCAATATTAAAAATTTGACAAGAATCACTTCAAAAGTCGGATCACAAGATGCGACTTTTGAAGTGATTCTTGTCAAATGTTATGATAAGTATTGAAAATACATAACGTAAATGTATATTGCTGGCTGATGAAGTTTTTATTAAATCCACATTAACTTATCGTGGGGGTGTATTATTTGGAAATTTTGCTGATCAATCCGATGTCCTTGCGAAAACCATTTTGGCTATAATGGTAAAATGTTTATTTGGTGGACCAGAGTTTCTAGAAAAAATGATTTCAATTAGTCACTTAGATTCTGATTTTTTTTTAAACAACGCAAACCAATTATGGAAACAATTAACAATCAGCTCAATACAAAACTGTTGTCAATTATTACTGATGGAAATAGAGTAAATCAAAAGTTTTTTAAAATGATGAATAAAATTGAAAAAAACCTTGGTGCGGAGATAATAAAAACACATTTTTGTTGTTTGATTGTGTTCATGTCATGAAGTGTGTTCGTAATAGTTGGTTAACTGAAAAAAGCAGAGAATTAGTTTTTGAATTTGAAGGCAACAAACATGTATCAAAATGGAGTTATTTAGTAAATCTGTTGTAAATTTAGTAAATCTTGTTGGAATTTGCTAATCTTTTAAAACTTAGCTTTAACTTAAAATTTCCATCTCTCCAAAACCAATTGAGCGACAGAAAGTTGACACTTGTTTACGAGTTTTTTGCAATGAAACGGTTGCTGCACTTAAAAATCATCCATCCATTAAAAAAGATGAAGTTATTGGTACCATCAAATTTATTTCTATATTTGTGAAGTTTTGAAAAATTTATAATGGGAAAGGTGTTGGAGCAGATATTCATTATAAAGATGAGCACAGTGCAGTTATAAGATCACACACAGACAAAAGCCTGCTATTCTTATTAGATGTGGCATATATGGTTGAAAAAATGAAAAAATCAGGCACAAAACGTATTAAGCAGGTTACAAAAGATACCTCTGAATGTATTTCTCATGTGTGTAGGGAATTAATCAACATTGCAAGATATCTTTTGGGTTGTGGAAATGATTATGTTATCCTAGGGTGGTCCACAACTGATACATTAGAGAAAACTTTTAGCAAGCTTCGCCAGGGTTCTATTTTATTAAAATGGAATCTATTTTATTACTGCTCAATCTGTCATAGAAAAAGTTAGAATCCAAAATGCAAAACTTTCTTTACAGTTAGAAATGGATAGTTTTGATGATTGTACCAATGGTCATACCTGTAAAAACTGTTTTCGAAGTTTAAATGAACAGGAGTGCGAAATTTTTGATAACTTAATCAAAACTCAAGGATAATAATCAGAACTCAAGGATAAAGTTCGAGCAGAATTATTACTTTCAATTATATATTGCTAGTTTTGTACAAAGAAAAAATGGCTATGATTATACTGATACACAACTTTATTACAAAAAATGTGGTGCCTACATTGATCACTTGAATAGAGGAGGTCTTGTTATTCCCTTTGACAATATTGTTCAATGGTGCATATTTTGTTTGGTTTTATTTGAGCAGTTATCAGATGAATTTTGTCGAACATTTTTGATGAAGCAATTTTTATCTGTATCAAACAATTTCAATTTGGTATTTATGACCGACATTGCCACACTTTAGCAAATATATTTCTAAAAAATCTAGTGATAATAAAATCTCCAAGATGCTCCAAGGAGTCCAGGCAAAAGGTTTTATAACTGTCATGAAAAAGAGTTTTTATTTAAATTTTATTATATTATATAAGAAGTTTATTATAGTTTATTAGCTTTATTGTAGTTTTGTAGGTCTGTATTTCAAGAAGGCCAATGTGTTTGCTTATCATTAATCATATTATTTTAAAAAATGGCGTCACTCCTTTGATCAGAATTCTGTTTTAGTGACACCATCCTTATCAATCATTTAGTTATTATTAATAAATACTTATAATTAATTTACTCATTATTATATTGTTTTATACTATTATTATTTTTATATATAGATATATTTTTTTATTAATAAATTATTTTTACTCACTACAACCAATAGAGTTATGATTTTTTCTTTAGTTATTATTGTTATTATTATTATATTTATTATTGTTATATTATTGTATGATTTAAAAAAGAGAATAAATATCTTGTTGTTGTTGTTTTTAATTAGCGTACTACTAGGGTAAACTGGGCAAAGCGAGACACTTTCAGGGAGAATGTTCATAACTTGAGAAGAATCACGTTTCACAACAAGAAATTTTGCAGGCCACTAACACATTATGAGTCTCACATAATAATCTCTTAAATATTTGTGGTGTTAGGTTGTTGCATTGGTACATAATTAAACTCAAATTGGCAACAACTACCCTGTCTCACTTTCCCCAAAACCTGGGGCAAAATGAGACAGATTTCGTTTGAAGCAAAAACTAAATTAAAAGTATAATTTTCAATAAAATTAAAGCAGACTTTTGATAAATTTGATCTGATTAAATATAAAAATGCAAATAAAAACACTAAGGTATCATTTTATAATGTAATTTCTATAATGCAACTCAAAATTTATGAATAAATTAATAAATTTGCTTGCATAAAAAACAAATATTATCTAAAATAAAAAACACAATAGGAAGAAAAGCACAATATAATTGAAAAAATATATATTGAACATAAAGTCTTTGATATTTTATTCAAATGTTTGTCAAATATTTGAATAAAATATCAAATTTACTTGCATAAAAAAGCAATTTTCCTTTTAAATCAAAAAACATGATAGGAATTAAAAAAGTAATATCAATAAAAAAATGCATATGCATATGCATATTTCATGTTAGTCAAAAAATTTGAATCTATTCAAAATCGTTGAATAGATTCAAGTTTAAACATCGTTTAAAGCAAACATTGTTTAATGTGAAGTCTTCGTGTACCCAAACAGTACATACGCAATAAGCTATCCAGTCAATTTGAGTACCATTGCACAATCTCCCTTGACAAATTGGACAAAACCATTACTCTTCATTGTTTACATCTTTTTCAATCAAGCATTTCTTTAATTTTCTTTTCTTTTTGTTTTTGTTTTATATTTTTTTGTTTAATTTATTGTCATTGTTCATTTCCAGTAAATTTTTTTTCTTATTGTTATTTTTTTTTTCCTATTCTTTTTCTCTCATTGTTCTTTTCTAGTAAAACTTTTTTTCTATATGGAGAACTAGTTATAATCTGAGATTTTTCAGCTACTTTTCTTTTTGGAGGATAAAGTTTTGGAATTTGAAGTATGTCTTCAAAAGAACTTGATGAAATAACAGTGTTCTCTGAAAAGCTTTCAATTGGCTTTACTTTATTATGACTCATTAATTCTAATGTAGTCAACTCTGGCTACTGTAAAATTTCACTTTTTTTTTTGTTATCGCGTTCAAAATGAATTTCTGAGGTATGCATAACCTGATGTTATTATTTTCACTCAAAGATGTCCTTGGATATTCATTTTCTAACAAATGCTGATTAAATGGGACAATTTCAGTTGCTCTAAAATTTGAACTAGCATTTTCCATATTAGCAGCTCTTAAATATGCTTCATTAAAAATTTCTCCAAGATTTTCTGTTTGTATTCGTCTTCCTGAATGGTTTGCATCCATCTCATACATGCTTGAATTAAAAAGGTTTTCAAAGGCTTAAAAAATCCACGGTCCATTGGTTGAAGTTTATGAGTTGTGTGCGGTGATAGCAATAGGAAAAACAATCTATTGTCATGAGCATAGTCTATAAGTTTTAAGCTTTTGGTATGAGAACAATGACAGTTAAATAAAAAACTTTGTAAAACTTTGTTGATCAAGGTGTATCGTACATGTTTAACAAAACTTTGTAAATATTCAATAAATAAATCAGTATTAACCCAGCCATTTTCTGAGCATCCTTAAATAGTTCCAACTGGAGCATTATCTGAGAGTAATAATTTCTTTTTTGCGCTTAAATACCATCATGAGTGATACATAATGACCAACAGAATTACATGCACATAAAATTGTTGTTGTGACCCTTTTTTTCCACTTGTAACTGATGAAACACACCGTTTTCCTGTAGATGAGATAACTTTTAATGGTTCATGAACGCATGACAACCCAGACTCATCACAATTAAAATTTGATGCGGCTCAAAGTGATATTTATCTAATAAATTCTCTAAATTACTAAAATAGATTTTAATATTATCTTCGTTCAAACCAAATTTAAAAAAAGTTTAATTCCAATTTAAAAAAATTTAATTCCAATTTCATTAAAAATTTAATTCCAATTTAATTAAAAATTTAATTCCAATTTAAAAAAATTTAATTCCAAATCCATTTAACAAATATAGTAAATTAGCAGGAGAAGACTTTGTGCGAGGCTTTTTTAAAATGCCATCCTGATTTATCACTAAGAAAACCAGAAGCAATTTCTATAAACAGAGTCTCTGTAGTTTCTCATTTAAAAATTTTTGGTCACTAAATGAAAATAAAGTTGTGTTATATTCTTTTAAAGTTTCTAATAAAATTATGTTTTACTTTTACATAAAATTCTCTCATAAAATGACGAGCAAGTTTATAAACTTGCTATCCTACACGTATACTTTGACGATCTTTTTCAGTAACTAGCGTTGTCGCTAAGTAACTAGCGTTGTCGCTAAGTAACTAGCGTTGTCGCACTTTCCCTGTAAATGCGAAGTAGAGCAATGTCATTTCTAACCAGTATGATGAGAGATACCATGAATAGTTAACTCGATCATAGCTAAAACACCAAGGTAAAATTGATCTGGTAGTTGACAAATGAAGGGTCCTATCACTGCAGCGTGTAGCACTAATGAAATAATAACAACAGTTCTATCATTTCAATAAAAGATGACCAGAATGCAAACGTTGGTGACTGTTGATTTAATTCGAGAATAAAATCATCATACCAATAACAAAATAATAGTCAAAAAATATAAAAATTTAGCAAAATGTTTGGAAACTGCAGGGTTTTTTAATAATTTCAGAAAAAAAAATTGTGGATCCACGCTGTTTTAAAATGACAGTTAATAGAAAGCACAGTTTCAAAATTACTTCAGAAAAAAGAAAGGAAACAAAAATACCTCGCAAAGATTGACAAGTATTCGTCCTCCACTAGATGATCTGTAAACTGATTGGGAAATTTCTCTCTCAGCATTGCAATATGAGTATTGAGGCAATCCAGTTCATTTAAACTCAATGTTTCAGTGAATGAATGCAGTCTTAATCGTTGTAAGGCTTCGTGTATGATTTTATAGGCATATACTGAACGATTATAGCTTCCCTCGTAACACTCCATTCAAAGAGCCAGATGCTACGACACCAGATTCAATAAGAATATCCTACTACTGCTACTACTGCTACTACTGCTACTACTACTACTACAACTACTACTACTACTACTACTACTACTACTACTACTACTACTACTACTACTACTACTACTACTACTACTACTACTACTACTACTACTATACAGCAACTTAAAGTATTATTGAGAATTAAACCTGTGATTTCAGAGGGAGTGTTACCAATAAATTATCGGCCTGGTTAATCAATAAATGTAATATTATTAAAATAAACTTGGTAACTGATTTAACTTCAGCAAACCTCCTTTAAAAAATATAAAAATAATAATACTGCTAGACTAAATACATACAAATTTTTCATTTTTCTTGCAAATGATACATATATCTGGGATAACGGCTGGTCTGCTGCTACTTTGTTTTAAAACTTGTGACGATCGCATTTTCTTTGGTGAAGAAACTGAAACATTTAAAGGTTGTTTTTGATTTTTAAGTGACTTACCTTGGTCTTTCTCTGTTAATTTTTGAGCTCTCTCAATTTTTGTTTTATTAGTTAATAATTTATAGCAAGCAATGTGGCAAAACACGATTTCATTTTCATTTGCTTCATAGTCAAGAGTAATGCCACAAGATAAAGCTACCTGTTGATGAAAAATGAGCATGATGAAAGTGATTTAAGAGTCTTTAGTGAAGGTGATGAAAATTTTTCTTATAGAAATCATTTAAAAAGATTTAAAAAAAAATTCATTTTCTGTTTTATTTAAAAAATAAGTTTACACAAACGCAAACACAGGTATATATATATACATATATATATATATATATATATATATATATATATATATATATATATATATATAAATATAAAATAACCTAACCAAGTGTTGTTTATATCCAGGATAAAGTAACCATAATTTTTTGGCACGTTTAATTGATAATAGTCTTTTTTCAGAAATTAAAATCAAATCGTCAGAACAACCATCAAAGTGAATAGAACATGCATTCATTCTGTTCAATTAGAAAAAATTTTTATACTAATATTTATGAGGTTTTTATTTTACAGAACTGTTTTCTACACCAAAAAATCGTAAAAATCTTTTGTAAAAAACGTTCTGTAAAATATTTTATTAGAAACCGAATGAAATCGATAGCACACGATAGACACAATAATGAGTCACTTTGAGGGTCTATACTGGCCGCTTGATACACTTTTAGAGTGGGATCTTTTTATTTTAGATTCTATGATACTTAAAACGCAAGTTGGTTCTTTCAGAACTTAGTTACTCAATGTGCCTAACGAAAGTGATTGAATTTCATGCCACAGACGCCGGCCTAGTAATATATTTCTTAAATATCTTTGAAACAAAATAATCTGACATAAAAAGAAGAATGGCAGCTGAAATATAACAAATAATTAATTACAAACTCAATATTATGTTTGTTCTGTGGTAAAAAATGGCAGCGTACGTGGATTTTTTCCACAAAAGAAAAAATAATTAGTTTTGATTTTTTAATCAAATTGACGCAACTCGTAAACTTTAAACCCACTTTTCTATGTCATATTATAGGAAAAAACTGATGGAAACTACTTTAAAACATAAAAAAGACATAAAATTTTTAATATAATAAAACAAAATTACTGCATCATTTCATAAAAACTCTGTACAAAGCTAGAAAACCTAAATGTCTCAGTTTGCCCCGGTGTCTCGCTTTGCCCCAGGTTACCCTACTGAAAACATTTTTCAAAACAAATTTTAAGGCACTACTCTCAGAAGATTTTTTATTGCCATTATGATGCAAAATAAAATCTTAATAAAACTTTCAACCAGATAACCTTTACAAAATGTTTTATTATTTTTATATATTGCTTTAAATATTGCTTAAATGTCATAAATTAAAACCGTGGTTTGCGAGATTATAAAAGATTTTCAATTACATGCAACTCTTGCCTAGAAGATATTTAATCCATGGATTGTGACAGGCATGTTTTCTCTGATGGGAATTACAAAATGCGTTCAAAAATGAGTGTGGTTCATTGGTACAGTGCGCTCTTTTAAATTAATTTAGAGAAAAATGTATTTTGCGGTCGTTACCGATAGGATGTTTAATATATTACACACTGATCACTTTTTATTCTTTTCGCAAAAGGTAGGTGGTAAATATAAGAGAGCATACAATTGGGTTTGCAGCGGATCAAATCAAATAAACTTTGGCTTTGATTGAAAGTGACAATTGACATTGGTTGACATTCATCAAAACAAAAGTGTTAAGACAACTTAATGGAAAATTTAGTATAAAATGTATTGGAAAAATAACCAGCTCAATTATTAAGGTTGGGACCTTATGTTTAACCAAAGTGACCTTATGTCTAAACCCTGTAGAAATAATCTGTTCTAAAATTAAAAGTAACGTTAAAAATGTTTCACCTATATTAGGCGCTGGGATTGTGGAACAACAAATGCAACATTTAGAAAGTATTGTTTCGGCGGCAAAAAAAACATTAAATGAAAGTGATTGGGTGCGCGCTGCACAACATACAACAACATAACAATTTTAAATATGGAAGAACCCCAAGTTGGTGTTTAACAGAACGTTGATGTTTAATAATACTGTTTAAACTTAACTTAAATCTCATATTTTTTTGTAAATAAATTATTTATGTTTTATTTGCGATTCATCTGAGTTCCAAATTGAGCTAAAAAAATGTTTCAACCGGTATGATTTTTCTAGTTACTTTTTTAGAGTCTTTAAAATTTAAAGTCTTTTTAATGACTTTTTAATTTTATTGATAATATTATTTATTGAATACCAATCCATTAGGCCAGTTTGTTCAAAGACAGCTTTAAATTACAAAGTAAATTAAGGCTACAATTTTTTTTATAATTTTCATTTTAGGTACCCCAAGAAGACCTAATAGTCTTGTTACAGAGCACCAAGTAAGAGCATTTAATTAGGAAGTTTAAGACTCTTTCCTTGCCTATGTCTCAAAATATGCCCAGAGCTCGCTTCAAACCCTGGATCTTTTACTTATAAAGCAAACGCTTCAACAATTACCCCACAGCAGCTTCTAAAAATACAAAGAATTTTGTTTTAAGTATCTATATTATAAACCTTTCTAAATTGTAAGATGTATTGAAAACTATCATGTTTTCAATTACATCTTACAATTTCTTTTACAAAATTTTGATGTTCTGAATTACAGTAGTCTCTCGCTTAATTGCACAAATTGAAACAGGCACTGCGGTGTGCAATTAACTAGGAGTGCGCAAATAAGAAAAAGATAAGAAAAAATTTAGCAAACTAAACTATTAACTATATAAACAAATCTTTATTAAGAAATATATTATGCATGACGGAAAAAGTCATGAAATGTAGGCTGATATGCATTCTGCAGCTTTTCTCGTTTAATTTTCATAATTACTGACCGTATGTTTGATGATAGTTGTTCGTAGCTATTCATTAATTTATCGTTGTCGTCTTTTAAAATTGATTTAGCTTTTTGACATTTTAATTGCTTGCCAATATCGATCAGAGATAAATGTATAAATTCAATACCTAAGAAGTCTGTACCATTGTCTATCTCGTCATTATTAGCTTCTTCTTCATCAGAATTGTTATCCATTGCAACTGCATTATAAATATTTTCTTCGAGAGACAAACAATCTTCAACATCTTCCATGATTGCTTTAATATACGTTGGAGAATCTTCACAGTCAATTGATTCAAAATTGCTGATATCTTCCGAACTGATCATATTCCCTATTTCTTCAATTTTGTTCAGCATATTAAAGATGCGAAGTCAGCCTCCTCAGAGCATAGTTCAGTGTTAACAGGACTAATAATCTGAAATAATTCTGCCTTGTCGAAGTAATTTTTGAGAAATGAAGGTTGAACTAATTTCCAAGCCAAATCGACATACTTAGCAGCGATAAGAAGATGTGTGGGCTTCCCGTATTCAACTCCTGCTGCACCTCTTTTGCACAAAAGACTACTTTCTTTCAGACATTCTTTTGTATTTACATCGAGACTGTAATATGACAATATGTCTGAGAGATATAGATATTTATATCGCTTCTTGAGAGCCGCAATAATCCCCATGTCACATGGTTGCTTCCAACTTGTGCAATTTGGAGGGAAGAAAACAACTTTTACAAGATTTCGCTCAAACGCCTCAAAATGTCCAGGAGCATTGTCTAATAATAAAAGAACAGGCATGCGAGTTTTGCGTTTAACTTAAGTATAAAAGACTTCATTGAACCATTTTTAACAACCGACTATACAAGCAGGTCGTGCAGCTTTTCCAATTATAGAACAGGATATTTTGTGAGATCCTGTTGCGTTAGAGCAAACAACTAAAGTCACTCTTTCTTTAGATTTTTTTTTACCTCTTGTAGTTACTAGGCTTTCAGTAGGCATTAACAGAGAATATCTCGGCAGCAAGCGAAAAAAAAGTCCAGTTTCGTCCATATTATATACATTTTTGGGTTTGTACATTTTAATAACTGACTAAAGGTCCTCAGGTTGCTGAAGAAGAACAGGATCATCTTTGTCAACTTCAGCTCCGTCTCCAAAGAGATGCATTGATTTTAAGCCTCGACGACGACGAAAGTTTGCGAGCTATTGCCAAGAAGCTTTAAATTCTTCTTCTTTCATATTTAATTTTTGCGCTATTTCTTTCGCTTTCATAATTGCTAACGATGGAGGCACTTCAATCTTTGAACGACGCAATGCATCAATCCAAATATATAGCTCATTTTCTATTGCTTCAAATTTTCCAGACGATAATCGAAACACTTTTTTTCTAGCTTCTTCTGTCATTAGTAAACTTCTTTTTTCTATTTGATCTCGATCATTTCAGAGAGATCGAATTGAATTTTCAGTTACATTTTATTCTCTTACAATCTTCTATCTATCGCTCGTTTGCTTGACGCGTCACTTTTTTTAAGTTTAGCTATAATTTCGACTCGTTGATCTTCTGATAATCTTTTTCCTTTGCCTTTAGCCATAAGATAAAAGTAAGGATAAAAAAAGTTGGGATAAGAGAACTGTGAATAGACGGCTAAATTTTAAATGAAGTTTTTTTATTAAAGTTTTTTCAATGAGACTTGACTGATAAATCGTTAAAACTTATTATTATCTGTTTAAAACAAGATTTATCATTTACTTCGATTCGAATTCGAATTATTTATCTATTTACATTCTGATAAAATCATTATCTCAAAATATTTATGATAAAAATTAGTTTTTAACTTAACACAGGAAAATAATAGTTACGTTTTCTGATTTAATTACACTTTCAACAAAAAACTCAGTAAAAAATTGAAATATTATGGGCCTAAACGCGCAATTAGCTGGGATGCGCAACTACTTGGGTGCGCAATTAAGCGAGAGTACATCAATGCTTTTTAGCTACAACTTTTATGTCCTTTTTTAAATCTCACGTTTCTTAATTACAACTTTCCTGTTGTAAAATCATTAAGTCTAAAAAGGTGTAGTCAGTGACATTGAAAGTCTTAAAGGTACTCACAAGGAAACAAAAACATTTAATACAAAACCATCCATTTTTTGTTTCACTTTATAGGGAAGTACATCTAATTTAATAAAAAAAAAAAAAATTGACCTTAAAAATTGTTCACGTCGTAATAACCTGAGGATTGATGGCTTAACTGAGCTGCCCATGGAATCTTGGAATGACTGTGCAAAGAAAGTTAAAGATCTATTTAGAAACAAACTGGGAACCTTTGAAGACGTAATTGAAAGAGCTCACCGCATTGGGAAAATAAATGAAGATAAATCTCGAAGAACTATAATTATTAAACTACAAGACTTTCAGAATAAAAATAAAATCTTAACGCTATGAAAAAAGCTCAAAGGAACCGGAATATTCATTAATGAAGAATACGCGAACGAAACAATGGAAATAAGAAAAAAGCTTTGGAAAGATGTTAAAAGATTTCGAAAGAAAGGTAAATATGCTATCAAATATGATAAAATATTCGTCAGAGATTTTTGTAAATAATTTTAACAAAGTACTTACTCGAGATTTCAGGGGCGGATCCAGGAAATTTTTTGGGTACATCTGATTTTTCCACGAGCAATTTTTCTCCCCCCCCCCCCCACAATTCCGGAGTTGGAGAGGAAGGATTAATACACTATATATATACACAGGGCCATTCCGAAAAGATCTTCAAGGAGGAGGGGGGGGGGATGAGGAAATAACGTATGTTTTTGCCGAGTTACTTCTAAAAAAAAAAAGTCATCGTTTACTGACATTTGCTGACTATAGTTAAAAACTTGCCTAATACAAGTCTAAATTTGCCGACTAATTTTTCAATAAAGTTTTTGTGGGGGGTTAGACACTGCTCTTCCCTAGTGACAACTCTGTATTTATAAAAAAAATACGCAAGGATATTACTAGGACATCTTACCATAGTAAAATCGTATATTTACATAAAATTTAGAAATTTATTGATATTATATTGACAAGTTAGATTTATTTATACTCACAAATTAGCTTAATATTTCCACATTCCATTTTTAAATTATAATCTTACACATCTTATATTTTTATCGTAAATAATTATATATTATGTTTATATTGTAACAAACATAAAAAATATAAATATACCAAAATAATTACTTATTATAATAATAAATATTGAATTTTATATAAAGAAATTAGATGCCGCAAACTTAGTTTTACATTTTGCATAGCAAAAGTAAGTTTTAAAATCTTTATTCTATTTAAACTTGCATAATACATAAAACTTCAAAAAATAAAAACGTTTACACTATAATTATTACAACATAGCATTTACAAAGAATGATAACAGCAACAACGATATATCTGAAACCAACATATGTAGCGCGATGTATGCCAATAATTTCTTTATGCCAAATAATGTTTTAAAAAGATTTGTGGCTATGAAAATAGCCGGGTTTTTTTTACCAGTCGCAAATAAAGATGACTTTTTTTGTTCTGTTTTTATTTTTAGTAATTTGTATTTTTTTTAATTTTATATTTTTAAATTTTTTTTTAATATATTTTATATTTATTTCAATTTTATTTAAAAGTTAATCTACGATTAATAGTAGGAAACTTATCAATGACTTTTTTTATATCTATAACTATCTCTGTATGAATATTCATTAATGCTAAACCATTTTGGCGGTCCTGAACCATGGTGCTTCGCATGTAATTTTTTAGGCGCCGAAGCGAAGAAAATGACCGCTCACACTCACATGAAGTTAATGGAAAGGTAGCAAGTAACTTTAGACAAACTTTTATGTTTTCAAAACCAGGAAAATTTGTCACTTTTAAAGTCTCAGAAATATTAGAAGGGATATCTCCTTTAAAATTTAACCAGAAGGCTTCCCATAAATCAAGCTCACCAGACAAAGCAAGCGGATTCGGTAAATCTGTTCCATAAAAGTCACTGAAAGATATGATGGAGTCTTTCCAACTGGTGTCACGAGAACATTGCACTACTGAAATCATTTTTCTAGGAACTAGCACAAGTGCTTTATAACATTTTAAGGTAGTATCATCAAACCTTGTGTCTAGTTCAACACTGAGATGGTCTAACAAAGGAATCGTGATAACAAACTTAAAATAATCAGAAATAGATTCAGAAGGTGTATTATCTCTGTTTTTGGAAATAAAGGAAGTTCTTGGCTTTGTTTCGGCTACATTAATATTTTGTGCAATTTTTAAAGCCTGTTCATAACACATTTGATGGTGCTGATCAACTACATTTCTAAGTGAAGATACAACATCTTTCAACGCCTGAATAAGATTTAAACCATCATAAATATCATTACTCTTTGACTGCAACATTCACGTTATGGGAAGAGTAAAGTCAAACACATTTCTTGTTATGCACATAGCAACAATAAAATCAAAACCTGTAATTAGTTTCAGAAGAGACAATGCACTTGAAGATGTTGAGTAATTAAAACTCTTACTGACATTTAAAGACATCTCTTCAAGACAAGAGACCAAAGGAATAAAAAGTTCTTGAAAAGTGTCTAATCCATTTACTTTTTCCACCCAACGTGTCTTGCAAACATCTTTTAACTTTTTTTTAACAGCCGATATAACAGTACTTTCGATATGCTCCTCTAACTTTTGTTGTCTCATAGGTGAAAGATTAAAAAAATATGATACTTCTTTAACATGTGTCAGAAGATTCTTAACATATTGTACGTTGCACGAGGCACAAATAGCTAAATTTAGCCTATGGCTATAGCAATGAACAAATGAAGCTTTTTCATTTAGATTTAAAGTGCGAGAGGACAATCCTTTGGTATGACCAGCCATTGCTCCAGCACCATCATATGACTGTCCTCGGCAATTCATGATATCTAAAGAAAAATCTGAAATACTTTTTAACAAAATATCAAATAATCCTTCACCAGTAACACCATTTGTGCAATGTAAAAAACTGATAAATTCTTCTCTTATATTAAACTTCGAATCAACAAATCGTATAACTAATGATAGCTGTTCTTTATTTGAACTGTCAGAAGCTTCATCAGCAATAATAGAAAAATATTTAGATTTTTTAATTTCTGCTATTATTGTGTCAGTAATAACTTCTTCACAACACGTTACTAACTGATTTTGTGATGTCTTAGATATATAAGATGCATTTCGTTGATGATATTTAAGATGATCTTCAAGAACTTTATCACCAGCTTTAACACGAAAATGTAACAATTCAATAAAATTACCTACAGTATGATTAGAAAACTCACCATTTTCAGGATAAAACTCTGAATCATCTCTATGGCCTCATAAAGAAAGACCAAGACGTCCACAGAGAATAATTGTTTCAATAATAGGTTGTAATAACTGTCGGTTTTTAGAAATCTGTGATTGAACTATTTTTTGAGATGTAATATCTATTGATTCTGTTTTACAAGACCAAATGGACGACATTGAAAATAAAACTTCAGCAGTTTTTACATGTAAGCTTTTATTTCTGCAGACAGACCTATCATTGGTTTTGCCAAATGCATGTATCTGAAAGTAACGAGAAGCTTCATTCCAGCGATCAAAAGGCTTACTAAATAATCGTTCGACTAAACTACATTCAGATGGAAAATTGCACCCAAAAAGTACACATGGCAAACAGAAGGCTCCATCAAATATTTTTGAATATGTGTAATTTTGATACTAAATTTTGATAATGATAATGGTGGTTGAGTAGAGACTTCCATTGGTTTCCTTTTTATATTATCCAATAAAAGACTACTATCTTGATGTTTGGCCTCGAAATAAAATTTTATTTTAGTCTGCGACATTTTGATGATTTCATTTGAAATTTTTCGTTTTAAGTTTTCTTTTATTATCACAGGGGTATAATGGTTGTGTTGGAAAGGAGCAGAAAAATCATATAAAACACCTTCATAACAAAAAAGGAGATAAAAAGACTCAATATTGTTTAAAGAGGTTATACGAGGTACAATAATAGAGCTGAATAAAGTTTTAAACTTATGTAGACCAAAATCTGGATATAAACATTCTATTTTCTTATTGCAAACACTCGATAATGCAAGAATACAAAGGAAAGAAGACCAGTTTTCGTTGTTACAATTATTAATAGCTTCTTCTTGAACTAAATCTATACTTTTTTTTCCTGAATCCAAAGAATTTAGTGATACTGATAAAGGAAGAATGTTATCAAAGCATAGAAAAGAGCTAGTATTATTAACAAAAGCATTATGAAAAGTTGGATGATTAGAATAAAATTCGGCATTTAAGAATAATTTAATTGAGGTCTGTAATCTTAAATCATTAGCCATACAGTTATTTCCAGTTAGACACAAGGTGATAGAACTGTACAGACAGTTTCCAGTTGATTGAGACCTGAGATATACATAAAATATAATAATTAATGTATTTATATGAAAAGTTTATAAATATTTTTAACTAGCTAGTTATAACATTACAATTAACCAAATAGTTATTTAGAAAATTATGGAACCTGAACAAACATCTTTACCTTAAAACAACAAAATTGCCATTATGCTTTTCTTTAAAACTTTTTGGAAGATAGATTTCAAAAATTTGAGTTTTTTCTGCTTTGCAAGAGTCGACAATAATAATATCTTTACAAGAACTAATTTTTTTTTTAACATATTTTTCAAAGAAATTAATTTTGTTTTATCATTTTGTAACATAATGTTTTTAATTTCTTGATTGATTGACATTTTAAAATAATACTCGGACAGACAAATTAATGCTTGATCATTTAAATTTAAACAAATTTTGAATATTTTGAATTATTCGTATGTATATTAGGGTGTATGCGTAAGGGTACGTCCGACAGTGTTTTTTTTTATAAAAAAACAGAATATTTAAAAAATAAATAATGAAAACTAAATTAAATATAAAGATAAATAATATAATGAAATAATACTGGGTACGTCTATTGATGTATTTTATCACTTATAGAATATTGTTATTATTTTTACCTCCTGATATTTGCAAAACAATAGATTTCGTCAAAAATTTATTAAGGGTGTTGTGCAGAAGGTGCGTCCAAAAATTGTTATAAATAAAGAAAATTTTCAATTATTTTTTTAACAAGCTAAATAAAAATTTAAAAAGATTTTTAATTATATATTAAAATAAAATTGGGTACGTCTATTAATCTGTTAAGGTAAATATTATTTATCAAGAATTGCTTAAACCTCCGGTTAAGATACTTTTATATAAGTTTAAAAAATCGCTTTAAACAAGAACCATTAGTATTTTTATTTCACAATTGCCCGTAAATGTAAAACGCAAGCGTTCAGTAAAAAAGATATATACTTTTTTAAAATTCCATTAATAATCGAATATAGTATAATTTATATTTTTGACATTTTTGGGTACGTCTTAAGACGTATTAGACGTACCCTAGATCCGCCCCTGGATTTGTGAAATAGTTCTGTACATTTTTTATTACGTTAGTACATCTTAATTTACCGCTCTTTAAACAAATAATAACGAAAACAAAAACAAAACAAAAGATTTTGAAACGCTGCGTTGCCACGTCTTCGAAATGCTAATAATATTTTACTAAATGATATTTACGACTCTGATACGCAAATTTTTCACAGAAATAATTTTGATTTGAAATACTTTGAAACAGAAAATTTTAAAATTGAACTTGAAACTTTAAAAAATAATTTTACTGCAATACACATTAATATAAGAAGTATAAATAAAAATTTTGATAAACTAAAACACTTTCTAATAGATTGCAATTACTCATTTAGTATGAGTTGCATAACAGAAACGTGGTGTTTTAATGAATCATTTCAAACAAACTCAAATTTTCAAATTCCAAATTATAAACTATCTTTTGAAAGAAAAACAAACAAAAAGGGAGGAGGGATCTAAACGTATATCCGAGATAATCAAGTGTTTAAAGTAAGATGAGACCTCTCCATCTCTGACACTGAAAGCGAAGTCTTTACTATTGAGATAACGGGTAATAAATCAAAAAGTATTATAATTTCCATTATAATTTCCACCTTTTTTACAAAATAAAATTAACAAATTCTTTGCATAGACTAGAGTTGTAATAGAGTTTAAACATTACACAATGACTAGTTAGATATGGTTTTAATTTTCAAGAAAATATTTAAATGTCTTCCGTTGCCGCTAGAAGGCTGAGTTTTTACAAAAAAACACTGTTTCATGAGTTTCTGGCAAACAAGCTCTGCAGTCCATAATGTACAACTAAAGTTTTAATAAGAGTAAAAATTGTTTTTGAAAAATGTTTAAAGTTTAGCTGTAATAAAGTTCAACTACCTGTTTCATTTGGATCTGTCTCAAACTGTCTTTTTGTGTTGAATAAAAGCATTATTTTTCGCCATGCAAGTCTTGCACGAATGAAGCCGTCTCTGCCTCTGTCTCTGCACGAATGAAGCCGTCTCTGCCAAACTGTAAACATGATCTGAAGTTTCGGTTACAAGTTTGATGCATCTTTCTACTCTTTGAGAATGGTTCTCTACTCCTTTTAATCTGAAACGCGAGACTCACATTTCAGATGGAAATCTAATTGAAATGTTAACAAATTTTTCTCTTGCAGATGTGAACCATTTTCCATGCCATACTCGAGGAGTAGAGAGATGCATCAAACTTGTAACCGAGTTTGCAGTTCCGTAATCAAGTTTGCAGTTTGGCACGCAGAGACGTGCCAAACTGCAAACTTCATTCATTTAAGACTTGCATCTATGCTTTTATTCAACACAAAGAGACAGTTTGGCACAGTTACATTTTATAGCATTATGCAACTTTTCTGCTCTATTACAATTTCAAAAAAAAGAAAAGTTGTTTTTTGATACACCCTAATTTAAATATTAAGTCTAAACTACAAAGAAAATGCGGTTACTAAACTCTTTTTTAATAATCTGTTTCAATTGTGCATCCTTCCAATCATCAACAAACCTAATGTAGGTAACCCCAACCTTCATCACTGCTAAAGACAATATAATAACAAATACATTTCTAGAAACTTCTTTAAAAGCAGGAATTATCAAAACCGATATATCAGATCATTTTCCTATTTATTTCTTACTATCTCAAGATTTGAGAACCTATAACAATCCTAAAACCAAAATTTATAAAAAAAAAAAATCGATCAGTTCTCTATTAAAAAGTTTAAGGACTCGCTATCGGTAGTAAATTGGGATGGAGTGCATCAAGAATGTAACCTTGGACATACAAGTTCCGCATACAATTTGTTTAAATATTTTTTTAGATCACTAGAATTAACTTTTCCCAGTTGAAGAGAAAGTAATAATGCTAAAATATTTAAACTGCTCATAGATAACTAACGGGATTAGAAAATCATCAAAACAAAGCAGAAACTCTATATCAAGTATTTAAAAATCAGAAACGAAACTAACTTAACTATGTACAAGGAATCAAAATATAGGGGAGAGTGGGGTAATGGCGAACGCGGGGTAACTCCGAACATGGTCAAAACAGCATTGTAAAAAAATAAATTCGACAATTTTTTTTTACCTGCTGATAAGGAATCCTATGCTCAGTTCCAGACGTGCAGTAGTGTAATGAAGCTGCGGATGTTGTTTACTATGATTTGATTTTAACTTTTTCTGATAATTTTATGCAACTTTTTTCTTGAGTAACACTCTGTTGGAGCTTCTATGGCAATAAAGCCACTCCTATTTTGTTGTTGTTGTTGCATAATATAATTTTTAGACTTAGTTATTCCAATTAGCATTTTATTCATTATTACACAACAGTGTTTGTGATTGCCCCCCGATGTGTTCGGAATTACCCCACGTAGGTAGGGTAATTCCGAACACCAAGAGTTTTAATTTTGCCTTAAATTTTTATTTTTATAATAAGATTTTTAAAAATTGCTTTTGAGGGTTTGTGACTGAGTAGTTAAACTAATTGATAAGCAATAAATATGATCAATTTTGTATAACTGGTGTCTTTAATTCGCATTCCCGCTTAGGTGTTCGCCAATACCCCACTCTCCCCTATTTGAAAAAATTAGAAAGAATTCAAAAAAATATATATTATTCAAAACGACTACACAAAAGCAAAAGTGGTATAAAAAACACCTGGAACACATTGGAACGCATTGAAAGAAATAATAGGTAAAAGCCATACTAAATTAAATAATTTACCAGATAAAATTATCGTTAACGAAACTGAATATATCTACAAAATTTCTATCGCTTAAAACTTCAAAAGTCTTTTTTGCAAACATAGGCCCTAACATGGCTTCAAAAGTTATATGCTCTGATATCCTTTGAAACCTATATCACAAACCAATATTTCTGTTTAAATATTTTATCTGGACTAGACCATGAAGAACTAGAAATTGCAAAAAACTCGCTTAAGACGAATAAGACCCCTAGGAATAACAACATTTGTAGCTATATGGTTGTAAAAGTGTTTCCGGTGATAAAACAACCAGTCTATGAAATATTTAAGTGTTCAATTATTACAGGATCTGTACCGAATAAATTGAAAATACCTAATTAATACCAATATTAAAAACTGGAGATTCATTTACACTAAATAACTACAGACCTATCTCAGTTCTTCCTGTATTTTCAAAACTTTTGGAGAGAGTAATATACAATAAACTGTGTAAATATCTAACAAATAACAAAATCCTAAATAAAAAGTAGTTTGGCTTCCAAATGCAACATTCAACCGAACACGCAATTCTTGATCTTATAAACATTATAAATGACTACTTTGAAAACAAAAAATATGTCGTTGGAGTTTTTGTTGATTTATCTAAGGCGTTTGACACAGTAGATCACGCTATCATAATTAGGAAAATGGAAAAATATGCGATAAAAAGTGTTGCACTAAACTGGTTCAAAAAAATTTTACTAGACAGAAAACAATGCGATATTGCTCATGAAAAAATTTTCAAAATTACTCAGAATAAAAGCGGTGTCACCCAAGGTTACATTCTTGCACCTCTTTTGTTTTTAATATACGTAAACGATCTTCCTAAAGTCTCAAGTAAATTGGATGTCATAATGTTCGCAGACGACACCAATTCATTTTACGCATCCTCATCAATTACAGAACTTTATGATACTACAAATACTGAACTTGAAAAAATAAACAGTTGGGTAAAATCTAACAAATTATCGCTAAACATAGAAAAAACCAAACACATTCTTTTTCATTCTAACCTTAAAAAAACATCACCCGATTTACCTTCGCTAAATATAGATACTTAAGAAATAAAGAGAACCCAAGCAACTAAATTTTTAGGAATACTTATTGATGAGAACATCTCATGGAAATCACATATAGATATATAGTAAATATTAAAATATCAATAAATATTGGTTTCTTCTGCAAAGCTAGTTCAATACTGTCTCCTGATAATTTAAAGTTCCTTTACTTCTCGTTCATAAAAAGCTACTACATATACGCTAATGTTACATGGGCGAGTACTCATTAATCCAAACTAACCACACTAAATCGAAAACAAAAAAAACTGCAGGAATAGTTTTTAATAAGGATAGACTCACGCACGCTGAGCCACTTTTAAAAAATTTGAAAACATTAAATTTGTATCAAATCAATAAATTCCAAAATTTGTTATTTATGCTCAAATATAAACTTGGACTTGTTCCTTCTCACTTTTCAAAGAATTTCTTCCAAAATAGCAAAAATAGATACCATACCAGAGAAACGGGAAACTTCAACGTACCTTTTAAAAAAACTAATCTCTCGAGCTTTTTCATTTTGTACCGTGGTCCTTGTCTATATAATAAATTAATATCCAAAAATACTCAACTAGAAAAATCGAATAAGTTAAAAACTCTGAAAACGTTACTAAAAGATCTCATTTTAAACATTAACAACTTTATGAATTCAATTCACTTTATGAATCAACACTTAAACGACTATATATTACCTACTTAGCAAATCGTGTTCCTACTTATATTTATGTGTATTGATAAAAATTAAAAAACTTCTTTTTGTCTGCATTCTTTGTTTATTGCATTTTTGATTTTTATTTTCATTCTGCCGAGAACTGATAGCATTTTTCTTTTTTAATATAAACTTATTTTAAATTGAAGTATCCAAAAATATTAGTAATACATAGCGGTTTATTGATGATAAGACCGTCGATTTTCTGCAAGTTTTCCGTGTTCTTTGAAATAATTTTTGTTTTTGTTTTGGTTATTCACCTTCCCAAGCCCCAGAAGACCACTGCAGACGAGGAGGCTACTTAACCACTAATTGTGGTTATAACCCTCTCTCAACTCTATAACTCCGAAACACGAATCTTGACGAACAAGGCCGCTGCGCGGAAAAACAAGTTGAGTGCTGTACTACCAGGGACATGGTGGGGATCGAACTCGGAACCTCTCGCTTATGAAGTGAGCGCTCTACTATTACACCACTATCGCAATTTTTAATACTTAACAGTTTTATTTTATATATTTTTTTATAACCTAACATTGAGATTTTTTTTTTT
>NC_088929.1:12835000-12942500 GCF_038396675.1 Hydra vulgaris
TATATATATATACATATGTATATATATATATATATATATATATATATATATATATATATATATATATATATATATATATATATATATATATACATATATATATATATATATATATATATATATATATATATATATATATATATATTATATATATATATATATATATATATATATATATATATATATATATATAGTGATGGGCATAGTTAACTAATTTTTTAGTTAACTTTTAGTTAAACTACTTTTTTTTAGTTAAATGCAATAGTTAAACTAAATTTTTTTATTTAAGTTAAACTTTTAGTTCAACTAACTTTTTTCCTAGTTTAGTTGAAAAAGTTTAACTAAATTTTTATTAACTAAATTTTTTATATATCGCCAAATAAATCGTTCTATTTCTATGCACCACTCACCTGACCAAGGACTCCAAGGATTCTGTTATTACTATTTTTATGTATTTATGAACTGGACTTTTCAACATCATTTCCGCTTGGTCTGCTAATATCATAAATTCAAACTGTTAATCTAATAATCTGTTATTGTTATTGATAACATGAACAGCTTACTTGTGAACATGTGCTACAAAGATGTTAAACTAAAAAGTGATAAACCTGATGAAAAAATTTTTAGGGCTAGTTGTCGATACTGTATCAATAAAACGGTTAGCGGAAACATAAATTCATCAACAAATTTTCTCGATCACATCAGAGTAAGTACCATACAATTACAATTAATAAAAGTTATCTAATTTAGCACAATTAATAAAAAATAATACTTAAACTTAGTTTATTATTAGTTATTACTATAGTATTAGTAGTCTATAGTTAATACTAGTAATAGTAAAAAATAAAAATAAAAATACCAACGAATGACAACGATAGACTATATACTTACTTACTTAATACTAGTACAAACAAATGCAGGTACTGAGGCTACAGTATTTTTATTTTACACATTTTTTCCTTTTGCAGGCCAATCATTCTAAGGAATACTATAACTATGAGGCTTGTAAAGCTACGCGAGGACAGAAGCGACAAAACAATGATGACATTCGTGATTATTCAGTTTCACTCAAAAAACAAGCAATTGTCGATGCAGCTTTCAAGTTACCTTTATTGCCAGTGCCTAGGAAATGCTAGCTGAAGATATGCAGCCGTTAGCTATGGTTGAACGACGAGGATTTCAGAAATTTTGTAAATTGTTACTGCCACAGTATACACTGCCAAGTCGTAGAACTCTTGGCAGACGATTAAGCAACATTTATGAAGTTGAAAAGGAAAAACTGATAGCTGAACTGGCAAAAGCACGTTGGGTTTCAACCACTGCAGATATATGGAGTGGTCACAAAAGGTCGTTTATGGGTGTTACTATACATTATGTTCAATCTGAGACATTAGAAATGGAGTCATCATTTTTAGTTTGTCGTCGCTTTAAAGGAGCGCATACGGGAAAGGCAAACGCCAAGATATTGTATTCCATATTCAGTGAATTTAACATTGTTTCAAAAATTCAAAACGTAGTAACGGATAATGTCGCAAACTTCACAAAAGCGTTCTCCTTATTTCAAACCACTACTGACGAATTAGATGAAGGAGACAATGCTGCAGCTGGTGCTGAGGAATTAATTCATGTAAATGTTGCTGAACTTCTTCAACAAATAAACAACGATCAAGATGACAATGAAAGTGATGAACTAATAACATTGCCTCCACACAAAAATTGCAGCAATCATTCCCTGAACTTAGTGGCTAGTTCAGATGCATTATCAGCTCGAGGAGATAAAAGCTATCAACGATCATATGACAGAGCTATGGCTAAGGTGCAAGCCCTATCAAATGCTGTTTCTAGGAGCCCTAAAATGAACGATACTGTTCAGGAAATTACCGGAAAAAGATTCTTGAAACCGACATGTTCCAGATGGTGCAGTGAGTATTATTCAGTGGCTCGTGTTGTCGAAATTGGTTTCGACAAAGTTGTTGAGTGTCAGAGAGCTCTCGGCCAAATTCCAATTAGCCAGGCCGATATAACATTCCAACGGCATTTGTATCCGTGATGAAACCAGTTGTCAATGCAATGAAACTGTTAGAAGGGGAGAAAAAATGCTTTATGGGTCATCTCATACCAACGATAATGGGTTTGGAGAAGAAACTGGCTACTTGTTCAGATCCAATCGTGATGCCTCTGGTGAATGCGCTCCTTAAAGGTTTAAATGAAAGATTTGGGGAATTAATTAACAGTCGTGAGTACAAGATTGCAACTATGTTGCATCCCAAATTTAAATTAGCATTTCTTCCCGATAATGAGTGATTAGAACACAGACAATTATTGGTTTCGTATGTGTTGCCATTCAACAGCAGTATCGCAACGTCTGGTTCAATGTCAGCTGCATCAACATCAAGTGCTGATGAAATAACATCAGGGAATGATGATGATGATCTGTATGGCTTTATTAGAAACATGGATTCAACATCTGAAGGTTCTGTTCATGATCAAGTTACTGGTTACCTGTCGTCGAAGTCAGATGAAGTTAGCAGTCTGCTAGCATTTCCAATAGTTGCTGAAGCATTCAAAAAAAGCAATTCCACATTACCTATTTTTGAAATAAATTGGTTCGTGCGCAAAAAAGTTGAATTTTAGTTAACTATTTCTAATTAGTTTAAGTTAACTACTTTTTATAAAAAGTTTTTAACTAAAAGTTTAACTACTTTTTTTTAGTTTTAGTAGTTTAGTTAAACTATAATAAAAAAGTTTGTGCCCATCACTGTGTGTGTATATATATATATATATATATATATATATATATATATATATATATATATATATATATATATATATATATATATATGTATATATACATATATATATATGTATATATACATATATATATATATATATATATATATATATATATATATATATATATATATATATATATATATATATATACATATTTATACAAATATATAAATATATATACAAATATATAAATATATATACATGCATACATACACACATACACACACACACATATACATATGTATATATTTTTTAAATAAATACTTCCTTTAATAACAAAATATGTTTAAAAAAAAATGTCCTCATATTCAGTTTCGATAGAATAAAAGTAAAAATAAAATTGCGAAGAAAAAATGACAAAAAAGAAACAAATTTAATTTCAATACACATAAATATGTTAATACATGATTTGCTATATGTTAGTACATGATTTGCTATTAGTACATGATTTGCTACATAGTCGTTCATAAGGACCAGCGAAGTCGACTTTTTAAGAATCGAATTTAAATGAAAGACGAATTTAGATCATCTGCGTTCACCGAATTTAACTGAAAGACGAATTTAAGCCTTATATGTAGCCCGAATTTAACTGAAAGACGAATTTAAGCCGTATATGTAGCCCGAATTTAACTGAAAGACGAATTTGGGCTTCTTAACCGAATTTAACTCAAAACCGAATTTGGATTTTAAAAACACATTTAATTAAAAGAGAATTTAGATTTAAAAGAGAATTTTAAAGCTTTTATAAGTTTTATAAAAAATGTTTTTTTGTTTGATTTTGTTTTTTGCTTTATGTTTTGAACGAACATGAACAAAAAAACATTTACAGCGTTAATCAAAAAGATCGTTAAGAATATTAAAAATCAAAAAGATCAAAAAGATCGTTAAGAAAAGATCAAAAAGATCGTTAAGAATATTAAGTTAAATATTAACCAGTTTTTTAGGAGTTTTTAAAAGCGATAAATAAGATTTGATAAGTGATGAATAGACTTTGTGCTTAAAAAAGACTTTTCGAATATTAACTCTGTGAGACAAATCTATTTCCAACAAGTTTTTTTTTTTTTTTTACCGAAGTCATGTTCCTAAAGCCGAGTGGGCCATTTTAGTCAAATAAGCTACTTCTAAGATCGGTTACAACCCTCTCTAAACTCTTTAACTTCAAAATACTTATCGGAGTTAAAGAGTTAAAAGAGGTGGTAACCAATAGAAGCAGGTTGATATACATAAACATATAATATATTTTATAATTATTCTTTTATATAGATTGAAAAAAACTTTATAGCTTTCGAATTTAAGTGAAAGTTAAATGAAATTTGAAATTGTTACCGAATTTTACTGAAAGCCGAATTTCTATTTCAACTTCGGCACCGAAGTCAAAGCCAAAGTCAACTTCGTCTTTCAGTAAACTTCGTAATCCGAATTTTAATGAATATTCGCTGGTCCTTAGTCGTTCATATATTTGTAAACAAGCATGTTAAGTAGTATTTTTTTTTTTTAGAGTTTTCATTGTAATTTTTGGTAGTTAGTTTCGACGCTAATATTAAGATTTTTGGATTAATAAAAATTCATATAATTATTAGTGTTTTAAGATGAGATTTTTTAGTAAAGTTTTCCGAGAATTGAAGTTATTCGATTTTTCCAGTTGAGTATTTTTAGATATTTATTTGTCGTATAGATAGGGACCACCGAATGAAATAGAAAAGCGCGAGAGAGTTGCTTTTTTAAAAGTACGTTGAAGTTTCCCGTTCCTTTGTGTCATACCTATTTTTTATGAAAGAAATTCTTTGAAAAGTGAGGAGGAAAAAGTCCAAGTTTATATTTTAGCATAAATATCAGATTTTGGAATATGTTGATTTTATATGAAGACCTCAGTGGAAAAACCGGCGTTGTCACATTTAAAAAGTATTAAGAAAGTATTTGTTGATCATTAATAAATGTCTTTATTTAAAGCAAAGAAAAAAAAATTTTTGTATAAAAATTACAAAATGTTTTGTTTTTGAATAAATTTTAAATAAAATAATTATAATATAAATTTTTTTAAATTGCTTAGTTTCATTTGCTTTAAATAAAGACTTTTATTAATGATCAATAAATACTTTCTTAATACTTTTTAAATGTGACAACGCCGGTTTTTCCACTGAGGTCTTCATATACATTTAATGCTTTAAAGTTTTTTAATAGTGGCTCAGCAGGCGAGAGTCTATCCTTAATATAAACGATTCTTACAACACGTTTTTGTTTTCGATAAAGTGTAGACAATTTAGATTTGTAATTACTTGCCCATGCAACATACAAAGCTATTATATATAGTGTATATATAATAGCTTTGTATGAACAAGAAATATAAGAGTTTTAAATTTTCAGGAGAAGGTGAAGAACTAGCTTTGTAGATGATTCCAATTTATTGATATTTTGGTATTTATTATATCTTTTTTCCAATTTTTATTTATTTTATTTTTTCCAACTTTTTGATATTTTTTATTTAATTTTCCAATTTTTTGATATTTTGGTATTTAATATATCTATATCCGCTTTCCATGAGATGTTCTCATCAATAAGTATCCCAAGAAATTTAGTTGCTTGGGTTCTCTTAATTTCTTTAGTATCTATATTTAGCGAAGGTAAATTGGGTGGTATTTTTTTTAGGTTAGAATGAAAAAGAATGTATTTTTTTTTGTGTGTTTAGCAATAATTTGTTTAATTTAAACCAATTGTTTAGTTTTTCAAGTTTAGTGTTTGTAGTTTCATAAAGTTCTGTTATAGATGAGGATGCATAAAATAAATTAGAATCATCTGCAAACATTATGACATCTAGTTTACTTGAGGCTTTTGGGAGATTGTTTATGTATATTAAAAATAAGCGAGGCGCAAGAATGTAACCTTGGGGGACACCGCTTTTTATTTTAAATAGTTTTGTGTATTTTTTTTCATGAGTGTTAACGCATTGTTTTCTGTTCAGCAAAAAACTTTTGAACCAGTTAAGGACAACATCTTTTATCCCAAATTTTTCCATTTTCATAATTGGGCTGGTGTAATCTACTGTGTTGCACGCCTTAGATAAATCAACTCGAAGGACATATCTTTTGTTTTCGAACGAGTCATTTATATTAGTTATAAGATCAAGAATTGCATGTTCAGTTGAATGTTGCTTCTGTAAACCAAACTGTTTTTCATTTAAGATTTTGTTATTTACTAGATACTTATATAGTTATATAGGTATATTATTATCTTTTAAAAGTTTTGAAAATACAGGAAGAACTGAAATAGGTCTGTAGTTATTTAGTGTAAATGAGTCCCCGGTTTTTAATATTGGTATTACCTTTGCTATTTTTAATTTATTCGGTACAGATCCTGTAATAACTGAGCACTTAAATATTTCATAGATGGGTTGGTTTATCACCGGAAAAACTTTTACAACTATATAGCTACAAATATCGTCTTCTCAAGGAGCCTTATTCGTCTTAAGCGAGTTTTTTGCAATTTCTTGTTCATCATGGTTTAGTACAGAAAAATTATTAAAACAGAAATGTTCATTTGTGATATAGGTTTCAAAGGAGTTATTAGGGCATTGATTTTTTGATGATTTTCTAATTTCGTAGGTTATCCATGGGCAGTTTAAATATTTTAGTTTTATTTTTTTCTCTTTAACTGGGAAATGTTTGTTGTAGTCTTCCAAGAAAGTATTTATAGATATATTATAGGCAGAGTTTGGGTTACATTCCAAGGTTATACCATTCCATACCAAGGTTATATTCTTGATACATTCTTGTTACATTCTTGAATTTATCTGACATTAAAGAGATAAACAACTTATTTAAAATTGCAGAGATTAGTCTTTCGACTAATTTTATTACCAAATTTCCTTAATAAATATCATCCATAATTTGAATGGAAGGTGTTTTGAAACTTAATTTTAAATTTTATTTTGAACTCTTTCAAAGAAAGTGCTGTTTGCCAATCCATCAGAAACGAATTCCAAATCGATAATCCTAAATGTGAAAGAGACTCTAGACCGTGTTTTGAAATTTTGAATGTTACTGGAGGCAAATTTATTACTTCTTACGTTAGTATCCTGAAAAAGAAAAAAAATCTTCCATTGATAAATGTACAATTCGTATTTTAACTTCAAACATTTTTGTAACTAATGCATGTAAGTTTTTATGGCGTATAGTAATGAAATCTTTTTTTTTTTTTATCAGCAAATCATTTTCAAAAGTTTGTTTGTCTTAATATACAATTTTAAATCAATGAAACTCAAATATCAAACATGTAGACTAATGGGCAATACAAAAAATTAGTTTGAATTTGTTACCTATAAGACTTCGTTGATTTAAAGACAAAAAACAAGTCTCGAAAGTGTTTTAGGTCGATTTAATTTGATTAATTTTGATTTAACTTAATAATTTATATATCTAGGAAAAAAAGTTTTATAGAATTTCTTTAAACTTTTGGAACATATGATCTATAGAAATTCTATAGAATTTTATAAAACTTCTATAGAATCTCTGTTAATTTCTATAGAAATTCCAATAGAACTTTTTTTCTACTTTTTATTTTATAGAAAATAAAGTTTTATAGCAATTTCTATAGAAATTAATAGACAGCCTATAGAAATTTTATAGAATTCTATAGAAGTTCTATAGACCATATGTTTCAAAAGTTTATAGAAATTCTATAGAACTTTTTTTCTTGGGTACTGTGTTTTTCATAAAGAGTTTATTTGTTTAGTAAAAAAAAGTTTATTATAAAACACAATCTCAAGTTTTCATTTTAAAAAGAAACTACTTTCATGTCACAGATGTTAACTCTAAAAGCACTTGTTTTTCTAATAAAATTTGGCCATTTTGAAGATCATTCACAATTAAGTCTTTTTTTGCACTAAAAGGAATGTTATCATCAGCATATCCTGCAATATAAATGTTTGGTAAAAATAGAAATTATGAAGAAATTAAATAATAATGAATCAGTAAAAACTGTATTATTCATTTATTTTTGTTCTCTGTTTTCTGTTGCTAAGATAAGTTTGAATAAGGGTTAACGCATTATTATTTCCTAAACCATAAGCATTCAATTTATTATTATTATTATTGGATTTGTATAGGCAGGAAAATCCGATAACCTGTCATACAAATACATTATGTATGTGGTTTAATCATAAAATATAATCTCTTCTTTTAGATAATTGTCTAGTTTGTTATAAAAATTGCTCAAGGATGACGCATTTACAACGTCACCTGGAAAGGAGTTCCATTTATTGACTACTCGTAAGGTGAAAAAGTCTTGACGAGAAGCCAGACGAATATAAGGTTTTTCTAGTTTTATAATTATTTTTGGAAAGATTGTTTAACATTTGTAGCAGTTATTTAGCCATTTATCAATTTTTGACGTTTATTAATTATACTACATTTTACGTTTATAGATGTTTATTAATTTTTCACGGATTAGTCTGAATCTTATTGTTGTCATATTATTTTTAATTGTCTTTGGTGATATGTAAGACTTTGTAATCAATGAACTAATTTAAATACTCTTTTGAGTATATTTTCAACTTGTCGTTTTTTTTAAGTAGACGAGGTTTATGTACAGATCCACAATATTCTAAATGTTGTCGAACCTGAAAATAGTCTTTTAAAAAAAAAAAATTTAGATAAGAGAGGGATTTTTTTATTAAAAATAGCATTTGCATTGCTTTATTTACTTGTATTTAGGTATGTTTGGAGAATAGTAAGTTGTTATCGATATGTATTTCGATGTCAGCTCCTAAGTTAGTAGATTTGATGTCAATCAATTCTATTTCTCACAGTTAATACACATTTTGCTATGAACTATACGAAAACGTATTTGTATTTAGATCGTTTGTTTTCAAAAAAAAGCTATTTATATTCTGATATATACACTTCTGATAGTACTCTGATTGTTCGGTAACTATTTTGTCTGGTTTTAATCTTTTTTATAAATAGCTATAACATCGGGATTTTTTAGTTGATCAGGAAAGTAACATGTACAGAGTCCTTCACTGGGTCATATGGACATAAACCTGCAATTTTAGAAATTGACTTGATGACTAATTGTAATATGATGTCACTAAAATAGATACTAAATACATGTGCAACCAAGTCTGATAAAATAATATATTTTTTTGATATAAAAATTTCCTTAAAACAGGGCTTTACCATTTTCCAAAATACTTTATTGTCAGGGATAACTTTTGTTAAAAATATAATTTTTTGTTTTTTCTTAACAGACTCACGCAAAAACTCCTTTGAAGATTATTTGCAATTTTAGCAGCAGAAATTCTTTTACTCGGTAGCGATTTAAAAGCCTTGAAAAAAAACTTACTTGCAATGTTAAGAAGTGTTCAACAGAAAGGAAAGACTGAAAAAACCCGATTCAAATAAATAATACATATATTAAAAAAAAAACTAAATCCAATTTGAAGTTATTTATAACCATTTTATAAAAGTGTTACAAAAATGTAACACTATACATTGCTTTTTCATGTTGTAGAATAAAAAAACAAATACAAGCAATTTTTCAAATAATGTAAAGTAAACAATAAAACCAAATACTTTATGATGCTTAAAAATTGAAATTTTTAACAATTTTTCAATTAATAAAATTAGTACTCTCGGTGGGAAAAAAATGATATGTTGGCGTTCCTGGCCACTGCGAAAGATCTTTTTTATATACATATCCATTTTCTTCACTCTCTAATTGAGTTATTCGTTTTAAATACAATAAATCAGATACATTTGTATTTGAAAATGTTTTAATTTTTGTAAACAAATCTTTTCCGTATTTTAAAATTTTATAAACCTTGCCATCTTCACTTTTATATTCAGAATCTGTATTCGTTTTCTTACTAATCCGCATTGAAGACGGAAATCCGAGACCCCACCAACAGTAAAAAAACTGCATTTCTTTATTCACTTGTTTAAATATGTTATCTTGCTTGAATGGCGGCATCCCTTGTTTTAGCTCGTAAGCTAATCTGCATATATTCGAGGAAATGTCGCATACAAGGTAACTGGTGCTAGTAAGTAAATATAAGTCAACCAATGCACTTTCAATTATTTCTTTCGGAAAATTACTTTGAAAATAGGACCCTAAACCATTTGATAAGTAACTGTGCGGTAAACTTGTTGTTTGAAAGTCTGGAGCATATTTTTTAGTAATGTTTATTGCTCTTAAATCGTCCGTTGCAATATAAATTTGTTTTTTACTGATGTTGTATTTATTACAATACGCTCTTGCTATCTTTACAAATTCATTTTCATTAATATACTGAGCTTCGCCACTAGTTAGCTTATCACCGTGTCGAATGTGAAAACCAACAATTGGTAAGGTAAAGTTAATCTGTTCCTTTAAAGCAGATATTTTTTCGTTGAACTTTAGACTTGGCCTTAATAAAAGATAAGAAAGAAATTGTGATGTAAACCAAAGCCATGGATGTTTAATTTTTAGATAAACTAAGTTTTTCCTCAATTCTTCAGGTATAGTCCCAGGTATGTGCCTTGGATATGGTATTCTTTTAATTAAAGTGTTAAATTCAATTACTTGATGAGTATTGTTTAAATCATAGCCATTGTTTAAATAACAAGATGAGTCTTGAGCATTACAAGTGTTTAGTTTGCCAGCAAGGACTTTTTGTTTCAAATAACCGCATTTTGATGACTCGGGCTTAACCCATTGAAATATGCCATCAAAGTGGCTGTACTCATTTTGATGGATGAAGAAGGTTCGTCCCAATCCATACGCTACTTGCATGCATACTCCGTATCGGTGCACGTTAGAACCAAATCCAGAATAGTTTTCAACATTTCTACAAAATAAAATTTTTTTCTTCTCACAATCACCTTCTTCTTGCAAGCTATAAATTTGTTGTCGGATATGCTCGTGTATTTCTATTAGCGATTTAAATTTGGGTTGATAAACGCTCTCATTTTTTGATGATTTTTTATATCGCGTTGCGTAACTCAGATTTGTTATGAAACTCGAGTTAAATTTGAAAAAATACGGGATTACCATAATTAGTATAAATAAAATACACAACAAAATTAAAAAATTCGCTTTCATTTTTTCAAAAAACCTTTTCTGAAACATTGAACAATCAATTTTTTGAGTACTCTGTTTTGCATAAAGTGTTTACATTGCTTAGTAAGTTTTTTATCAAACACAAACCAAAGTTTTCATTTTTAAAAGAAACTTCTTTCATGCCACACATACTAACATTAAAAACACTGGTCTTTCTAAAAATAAAATGGTATTTATCTGAGTTGGCTTTCATATTATTACATCAAACCATAAAGAAAAATGATGTTAAGCATTTTGAAGATCACTTATAAACAAGTCTATTTATGCACTAAAAGAAGTGTTATCATAAGCATATCTTGCAATATAAATGTTAAAAATAGAAATACCTTTTGAAGAAATTATACATTTACGGACCAAGAAAAACTGTATTGATAACTTACTTTTGCTTTCTATTTTCTGTTGCTAAGATAAATTTGAATAAGGTTTAGCGCATTCTTGCTGAAACCAAGAGCATTCAATTTATTATTATTTTATAAGGTTTACGTTTTGGATTTGCATGAATGCCTAATAACCCGTCATACAAATATAATATGTATGTGGTATATTTTCTAATCTTTATTCATAAACTATTATTTTTTCTTTTAGATAATTGTTTAGTTTGTTTTTAAAGTTTCTCAATGATGAAGCATTTACAACGTCATCTGGGAGGGAGTTTTATTTGTTGACTACTCGTGAGGTGAAACGGTTTTGACGAGGTAACAGACAACAATAAGGGTTTTCTAGTTTAAATTAATGTCCTCTTGTAATAGAATTTATAACTGTTTTTGGAAAGATTGTTTGACATTTTTAGCAGTTGTTTAGCCATTGTATATATATATATATATATATAGCCAATGTATATATATTTATATATATATATATATATATATATATATATATATAATATATATATATATATATATATATATATATATATATATATATATATATATATATATATATATATATATATATATATATAAATTAAGTTAGTAAAAAACACTTATCTAACTTTTATCTTCTACTTTAAGTTTCACCATTGCTGGATCATCATTGTCTTTAAACAGACGAGGTCGCTTGTTTTTAAACAGACGAGGGTTATGTACAGATCCACAATATTCTAAATTTTGTCGAACTAGTGCTGAAAACAGTCTTTTAAAACAAAAAAAATTTAGATACGAGAAGGATTTTTTTTATTAGAAATAGGACTTGCATTGCTTTACTAACTTGTATTTAGGTATGTTTGAAGAATAATAAGTTGAAGAATAATAAGCTTCTGAGTGAGAAGATTTGATGTTAATCCTTGTTGATATCTAATTCATCTAATAATCAATAATCATCTAGTTTAGCGATAAACAATGCATGCAAAATCCAATCGAAAACCTTTAAGCAAAGCGTAAGCAAAGTGCTAAATGCCCTTTTTTATCTCTGCATTTTTTCTATTTCTCACAGTTATTAAACATTTCGCTATAAACTTTACGAAAAACGTATTTGTATTTAGATGTCTTTATGTATATATTGCTATATATACACTGATTGTTCGGAAACTATATTTGTTTGTTTTTAACCTTTTTTATAAGTGGCTATGACATCAGCATTTTTTAGTTAATCAGGGAAGTAACAGATACGGAGTCCTCCACTCGGTCATATGGGCATAACACTGCAATTTTCGGAATTGACTTAATGCCTAATTGTAATATAATGTCACTAAAATAGGTACAAGAAAGTCTGAAAGATAAGATATTTATTCGATGAAAGAATTCTTTAAAATACTTTATTATCAGGGATATTTTTTGTTAACAGATTTTCGTAATATAATTTTTTTTTTTTTTTTTCACAGACACGCAAAAACTCCTTTGACGTTAAATGCATAAAATGTACTCGGTAGCGATTTATACGCAATACCCTGCCAACATTGACAAAAGAGCACCGTACGGTTTTTGACTTGGCTTACGGGAACGGGATTTTGACGGGTAAGTGTTTTGGTTTCCGGACGGGTCCCATATGGTAAAAAAATCAAGCAAATATGCTTGATTGGGTTTTATCTGGATTTTATCAGGGCCTAAGTATCTGGGGATTTGACGGGTTTCCCATAAGGTTTCCAAAAGGTCTCAACTGATAATTCAAAAATCATTACAAAACTTACATGATGGTTGCCATTTATAATTCGTATTGTGCGTGGAATAAATTTAACTTTTATGCATTATATTTTTTGTAAACATATTTACGGTAATCCCTAAAATGCAGAAATTTTTTAAAATTGAATATCACACCCGCGGATAGACTTTTTCTTCTGTAGAATTGAATTCTGCTGAGTTATTAATCAAAAACGCGATCAAAATGCATAAAAAACCGTTTTTACAACAGCAGCAATGCATTTCCACACCCGCGGAGTGAGCTAAATCGATTCGAAATTAAATTTTCTATTAGAAAAGGTTTATTTTACGACTACTGCATTAAATCGTAATAAATTTGAGTTATAATCAAAAGGGCGTAAAGTAATGTTGGGTTTTCCCCTCATTGTATCGAAATGAAACAAGGAAACGTTCTATATCTTCGCGGATAGACTTTTTCTTATGTAGAATTGAATTCTGGGTTTGAATTCCGATCAAAATGCATAAAAAAAAAAAAATGCAATTATGCAAATAAAATAAAAAAAAATTAATATATATATTTATATATATATATATATATATTCTCGGCTGACGATATTTTAACTGACCTCCTTTCTCCTTTTTAAGAAGGAGAGTTCGCGCCAAATGTAATTAAAATTTATATTTTCATGGCGCTTTCCTACAAAAATAGAAGGACACTGATCACCTTTTATATATACTTTAGAAAAATATGGGAGAACGTAGATATAATTAGGTTTACAATAAATAATATTTTATTATTACTACATATGAAGGATAGGTAAAACGAAATATTTGTATCCAGTTCTCTGTTTATCTAAATAAATTGTTTATAAAGTTAATTTGTTAAATAGAAGCGCTGCAATGCCCTTTTTTTGAACATAATAAAGCATTCATAAAAAGTTATTAACTGAAATTTTTTTTCTAAACTCATTGTCTTCAAAAACTTAACGTAACAAAACAGAAAACGGTTAAAGTTAGTGCATTTAATTTCGGCGCTAATACAGTCATGAATGTATTTGTATAGATCTGCTTAAAAAAATTTTAGGTTTTTTCTGAAAATATCATTGTTAACCATTTTATATCTAAGGATTTTTGGTTGAGTTTTTAATTTAAAAAAGGTGTAAACCTAAAGAAAATGACAACTAATGTTGAAGTAAACCTCGTTCGTACTGAAAAAGTAAAAAATTTTGTATACGATAAAATAAATCAGCCACTTAGTTTTCAGTTTGTTATGCAAATATTTGATAAAATAAGAACTGACAGTTTAAATTGCGATATCATTGAATCAGCGCCAATCAAACCTCACGCAGGAGAAATTTACATCTATAAACAGAACAGTGAACTTGATGATGATTATTTATGCAATCATTATCGATTTCGAAACACTGGGAGAATGAAAAACCAACAACTTGGTATAACAAAAACTTGGTATAACAAAACAAATGAATACAACAGAAATCATGTTCTTCAAGACGTAAAAAGGTATATCAGCACAGTAAAAGGTTATAAAGATGATTACAAAGTGTACATAACAAATGTTGAGGAACTATGCGAAAGTAACAATTTTGACCACGATTATGAAAGATTGAAACTGAAATGGTCAGCAATTTCTCTTAAATATTTTGACAACATTTGAAAAATGACATTAAAATGCATTGCAATAAATCAATATATCACAGATTTTCAGCTTTCAATGATGTAAATCCAACAAACAATATTGCAGAACGTTTGAATAGAATGATTAAAGACCATCAAAAATATAAAGAGCTTCTATTAGATTCTATGGTATTATCGTTATATAAATTTCAAATTTATTTTCTTAACGAATTTAATCGTGGCTACAAAAATCTAGGAAACTCCAAAATGGTTGACCAAAATCTCACCAAAAAGTTATTAGAAATAAGTGATTTAGAATTTACTCCATTAGATGATATCTTAGAAAGTATAATTAAAAATCAAATGAAACCGATTCAGATTGGCATTATTAAATCATTCAGACAATCTGCTAACACGTTGGCATCAATAGTTTTTAAAAAAAGATTTAGCTGCGTATGAACCGAAAAATGATTGTTATACAGTAAAAAGTGCAATTGATGGCAAAAAACATCTTGTAAACTATAACGGTAATACTAAAGGATATACTTGTACATGCCCTAATCGTTACCAAACGCACCCCCAGATATATCAAAGCCAACATACCGCTTAAGCAAATTAAGAAAAAACAATAACCATGAAACTAGAAGTGGCAGAAAAAAACCGAGACCAAAAGACAGAGAACTAAGTATTATAGCTGCTGACAATTCCTTAGAAGTATCTAAAAATTTGCCTCCAAAACATTCGACACCAAACAAAACAAAGTTAAACACGGCGGAAAATACTTTTACTTTGTTGGCAACTTTAGATAAATTCATAAACAATACAAGCATGGAAGTTTCTACCGAGAATTTGAGTAGCATAGATGATAAAAACAATAAAAGCCTAGAAGAAAAAACAGCTACAACTTTATAGCAGATTTTAGTAATTCTGCATTTTTGATTCACTACGACTAAACAATAACAGACGAGAGCACTTTGTAGAATTAATGAAAATAACTCAAATTTCATCAACCCTTGCTCAATCAAAATTAGACATGAGTAAATTTAAATTCTATTACAGTTTAGATTGCGAACAACAAAATAATAGTTTTGATTGCGGTGTTTATGTTATATTGAGGGCTTATCAAATAATAAAAGGTCAAAAAGAATATGTGCCTATAGCAGAAGCAAGAAAGTTTATAAGGTATATCTACAGTCTTGGAGAGATCTCAATTACGTTTGATCGAAAAATAGTACTAGAGAAGCAAATATTAAATCTTATTGTAAAAACTCAAAACAAGTTAAAAGTAAACATTTGTATAACAAAGAGTATAGGTATATTTGACATGGTGATGTCAAATATACACCAACAAAACAAAGATTGGACAATATGTGCTAAATATTCATGCAAAGGAGACAATAATCATTCGCTCCAACATTTATTATGTGTACTATGCAGAAAATGGTATCACGATGGCTGCGAAAAAAACAGTAGCAAAACTTTCTTTAAATGTTCATTGTGTTTAAAGGCGTAGTATACATAAAAACTAACTATGACGCAAATAGAAAGTTCATAAAAACTAACTATGACTAGAGATGCTCGGACTGATTGACGTTTTTCTGTTCGCCCGTGTTCGTACGGTCCGAACCACCGAACCGGTCGAACACAAGCAACAATAATTTTGTCAAACGACCCTGACAACTCGGACACCGGACAGAAAAACTAATGTCGAACCGAACACCGATCGATCACCGAACAGTCATTGAACTAAAAATCTCGAATGCGGTCGGACTTCGAACATGAATCGGACAATTTTTTGTTGTTGTTGTAATTCTTCATATTTATTGGTATTTCATATTTACAGGTTCGTAGTAATTTCTAGTACAGATTTAAGTGAAGTATATACCGGTAGTAAATTTAAAAAAAAAGTTGAATAAGTTTTCAACAAGTTTTCTTAGTGTTTGTCCTTGGCATTGAAATGGGATTTTGCAGTTCCTTGTCCATTCGAAGTAGCATCAAGGCTTCAATTGTTTCTGGTGCAAGATTGGCTCTCCTGTCATTAGTAATCAGCTTTGCAATAGAATTCATTCGTTCACTTGGGGCTGAGGTAGCAGGAATGGCAAGAACAAAACTGGATACAATGAACAATACTGGAAATGTCTCTTTATTTTATCCCCACTACTTTAGTGCTTCATTCCCCAAATTTTTTAAATCTTGAACATTTGGTGCCACAACTTCAGTTCTACTATATTGTTCAATTTCATTATTCTCAACAGGGGCTGTTGAGTCAATAAAGGAAGAAAGTGAAGGCAAAATGTGGTCAGAAAAAGGCTTGGTAGAGGAGTGCTGCTTTTTCTAAGGTGGAGAATCGGTCGGTGATGAGTTTGTCTTTTCAAAATTACAATATTGTATAAGACGTCGGAGGTTTTCCTTTGTTTCTATAAACTTGGCAGAAGCATTTTGTCCGAAGACTTTGAAAGACTTGCAAAAAGGAATAAGAAACAAACCAATGCAACGAATATGATTTATTTTGAATTTATCAGACAAAATGTCAGTTGCAAAACTTGAGCAGTGAATTTTCAGTTCAGATGATTTAAAAAGTTTTGTCAAAACATTGTTCAAGATGTGGCTGCTACATGAAATTCTTGTCGATTGCAAGATTTCTGGACGAATGTCTATATTTTCTATTGCTACTACAAAGCCACTATCTTTGAAAGCACTCAAAATATTAGAACCTTGATCAGTAGTGAAAATTATGATGTTTTGAAGGTAGAATTTTCCTTTTTTATTACTGGAAAAATAGACTGTGAAGGATCTTGAGCTGTTGGGGCATGTGTTTTTAAATGTCTGATCAAAGTAGTAGTGCTGCTTAGCTTTTGGTGAACAGCTTTTTTACAAATGTTTCAAACTGCAATATTTTTGACAGGTTTGGTGGCATGTGATTTGAAGAGCAAAGAAAAATTCATCCAAACTTCTGACTTGCCTACACCAGTAGTTTTCGCTTTCAAAAGAACAGAACCACTGGAAATTTGTTCGTTTAAAATTGCATTATGTTCAATGACTTCATCTGAAGTCTCATAGATATCTTTTAGAACATGCGCCATTTTGTATTTTTGTGTAATGAGTTCTCGAAAATGTGTAACTAATATTCACCAACATCCTGTATTCCAAGGAGAATGAAACTTTTAAAAGTCTTGAAATAATTTAAAGCTGTGGTGAATAATCGAAAATAAAACCACAAACAAAAAATAATTCCCATGAAAAAAAGCATGAAAAACACACCTGGAGAATTACTCAACTTTTCTGCGGTCACATACAAAGCTATGATGCGTATATAGAACAATAGACCATTAAAAGTTTACAACAAGATAACAATAGAATCGAAATAAACAAAATATTTAACGTTTATATGTGCGCACGTTTCATGCTCTTCAGATATCTGTTCACAAGCAACAAGAGTACAACCGTAGCATAGTTTCGCATACATCGTGAATTTTAATAAAAAAACTTAAACTAGGATAAAACGAAGGTTTAAACGATATCAACTATAAACTATAAACTAAAATATACAGTAACCATAACTTAGAATCTCCAGAAAAAACGAATATTTCCACTATAACAATTAACTATTAATTGTAACGCATTTATTTTCCGGTAAACGTCAACTAAATAATCACCCAAGAAACGTCAAAACACAATAATCAAAACAACTTACAGAACACTTTAAAGGACACTTACTGTACACAGAACTGGACACTGAATCATATTCCCCTCTGAAATTCACTTCTCAATACTGGACACCTGTCCGAATATGGTAATTTACCTTGCACTCTCTAGCACTTATGTAAAATATCTCTTCTCTTCCCTCAGAACTACAACGGCCTAATATGTTCCAAATAAGTGATGGAACTTTAATAGCTTCCACTGCGAAACAATAGCAAAAGTCTTGAAATAATTTAAAGCTGTGGTGAATAATTTGGATTAAAATGGAATAAATTCAAGAGAGATAATAATGGTGAACAAGTCGTACAACCGAACAGTTGAACACTTTCGGAAAAGTCAATCAATTTTAATCGATTTGGCCCAGAAATGCCGGCCCGGTAGGACGCCGAACATGGCGGCAATAAAAAAGTCGGACAATGGCGGACATAGGACAAAACATTCTTCAATCAGAACCGAACATTTCGATCACGGACACCGTTGAAAATTTTTCAATTCAAACCGATCAATCATCTTGTAAAATTTTTTTGACTCGGTCGCACATCGGACACAATTTGGCCCATATCCGACCAGCTCTAACTATGACGCTAATAGAAATTCTAAGTTAGAGTTGTTTCTTACATAAAAAAACATTCTTACATTAAAAACAAACTTATTATAAAAACAGTTTTGTTACGATTATTATACTTATTTAAATTTTTGTTAAATTGTTTTATGGATTTTTGTTACGGTTTCCGTATAACAACTACGCAGACATTCTGCGTAATGGCACTTATATTAGAAAATAATTTTGAATCAGTGTACTCAGCGGGTTCTTTGTCATTGTTGTAAAAACGGTTTTGTTGCATTTTATTCGGGTTTTGCTTAATAGCTTTGCACTTTAATTTCGAATTTAAATTCAATTTAACACATTCATATAAAAGTTATAAAAACCTATTTGAAAAACTTAAGAAACAAGGTAAAAGAAAATTATTATTCAAATCTTTTACAAAATAAAATTGGTAATAATAAAAAAACTTGGGATGTTATAAAAGCAGTAATAGGAAAGAAAAAGATTGATCCAGGTAATATCCTGCCAACCATTCAAATACTGATAACAAAAACATTGTTATTAATGAAAAGACTGCTGAAAGCTTTAACAAGTATTTTACAAACATCAGAAACACACTAGCTAATAAAATAACTCAAAGTAAAAAAATATTTAAATCATATTTAAAAGAAGTTTGTAATGGACTTATCTTCTGATGAGCTTCGAAACGCATTTAAAACAATACAATCAAAAAAGAGTCCGGGCCTTGATGATATTAGCTCTCAGGTGGTTAAAGAAATTTATGATGTTATTGAATATCCCCTATTGTACATCTTTAATCTCTCATTAAAAAGTGGAGTTTTTCCTGAACACTCAAAATTAGCACGCGTAGTTCCGATATATAAATGCGAAGATAACTCTACTTTATCAAACTATAGGCCTATCTCCATACTTTCATGCTTCTCGAAAGTACTAGAGAGCATAATGTACAGTAGACTTTTTTCGTACCTTCAAAATTACAATATTCTTTTCAATAGCCAATACGGATTTAAAAAAGACCATTCAACTGAACATGCAGTAATAAAGTTATTTAACGAAATTTTGAATGGGTTTGACAAAAATCGATATACACTTGGAGTATTTATTGATTTGTCAAAGGCGTTCGATACAGTGGATCACGAAATCCTCCTATACAAACTTAGTAATTATGGTATAAAAATAAAAATCTAAAATGGTTTAGTCGCAATCTAAACAATCGGAAACAAGCTTTATATTACAATAACACTTACACTTCCATTGAAACCATTACTTGTGGCGTTCCCCAGGGATCTATTCTAGGTCCTTTGCTTTTTCTTGTCTATAGTAACGACATATTTTTATCTTCTCGTATACTGAATTTTATTCATTTTGCTGATGACACCCAAGCTTTCTACATCCACTAAAATATTAAAACTACTTTTAACACAGTAAATTAGGAGCTTGAATAGCTAAGCAATTGGTTGAAGGCCAACAAACTTTTCTTGAACATTGAATAAAGCAAATACATTCTTTTCACAAAACCATTAAAGTCAGACACGTTATCTTTAAAACTCCAGGATATTTTAGATGACAAAACAAAAAAAAATTAAAAAGAGCATTTTCTGTGAAGTTTTTAGGAGTCATTCTAGATGAACATATTAGCGGGAAAGAGCATATCAAGTTGTTAGGAAATAAAATATCAAAAAGCATTGTGCATTATGCATAAAACTAAGTATATTTTAAACAAAGTATGTCTAAAAAGTTTATACTTTGCATTTGTTCATAGCTACATTAGCTACTGCAATGTTGCCTGGGCAAGTACTTATCAATCAAAACTAGCCTTAGTCTATAAAAAACAAAAGCAAGCATGCCGCATATTCACAAATGGATATGCTAGTGCTAAACAAATAATGAAAGAACTGAGAGTTCTTAATATTTAAGAACAAAACATTTATAGCATCCTTCAGTTTATGTTTAAATTAAAAAATAATTTGGTCCTAAAAATATTCCATAATTACTTCCAACTTATTGATCATAAATACGAAACAAAATATTCTAAGCAGTACTACTATATTCTATAAATGTCTTTGTGACAATCGAAATTCTCAATATCTAGAAGAGGACTTAAACTCATTTCTCACAAATGAGATTAAAACGATAAACTCTTTTCAACATTTTAAATGCGTTGTTAAACAGCAGTTACTTGACCTCAACATTATTGAATAAATCTCTTATTTTTAAAAATCTCTTACACGTCTTGAAATTTTTTTTTTATTTCCACAATAGCTAAAAATGCTTATGGTTATATTTATAAAAAAAACATTTAATTGTATTTATATTAATAAAGATATATTTATTTGGCTATTTTAATCATAAGAGTTTTATATTTATATATATATTTAAATATCTTATAACTTGTGTTTATCTTATATTTAATTGATATTTAATGTAAAATAAATTAAAATTAACGGGGAAAGATGATAAAAAAATCGCCTTCTGCTTGCTCCAGTCTATTTGTTACGTTAACGATTTTGTAAAAAAAAATTTATATTGACGAAAAAGATTATATATTTATCTATATCTATCTAACATTCCGTGCGAAAATGGTTTTATTGTTATGCATCAACTGCATTTTTAAATCATTGATATTTTTTTATTTTGATTTCAAATTGTACGCTTGTAATATTAGCAATATTATCATAATATACATAATAATAATTTATACTTACAATACTTATAATTGTAAATACTTATAATACTTAACTTATATATACGATACTGATAAAATATTTATTGATATAAACTTTTGCATTCAAACTTTATTTATAAAACTTTAATTTAACTTGAAAACTTTAACATAAATAATGATAACTAAAAGAAGATAATAGTTATTATACAGATCATGATCAAATGCTTATTTAATATAACTGAGTTACACTTTTTTTTGTTTTCCATAACTTAATTTTAAAATGTTGGGATAAAAATATGAGGTTCCAAGTTAAAGGAACAAAAATAGGTCCCATATGCTTTGTGTCTTATGTACTACTGTGATCAAAAAGTAAGGTGAATTTTTAATTTAAACTTCCGGCCTTATTCGAATCGTCTAATCTTTTTTATTTTTAAGTTGGTAGGAATGTCATTAACATTTGCGCCAAATTACATGTCAAACTCATAATTATTTTTTTTTTGTTTACGCTTGTTTCTGAAGTACCAAAGTGCATTCGGCGATTTTCACGATGTCTAATTTTGTTGAGCAAAGAAGTGCTATTAAATTTGTTTGCGGAATGATATTTCTGCTGCTGAAACGTATCGAATGTTGCAAAAGGCCTTCGGTGAAGAGACTATGTCTCAAAAAAATGTTTACAAGTGGTACAAAGTCTTCAAAGAAGGTCGAGAACGTGTTGATGACTTGGAACGCTCCGGACAACCATCGATTTCGATTGATGATCGCCACATCAACAAAATCAAAGAATTGGTGCTTGCAAATTGTCGGTTAACCATTCGAGACCTTGTTGACATGGTTGGAATATCATTTGGGTCGGTGCAAGCGATTTTGAAGGATCATTTGGGCCTCAGAAGACTCAAATCACGTTTGGTGCCGAAATTTCTCAATTTCTTTGAAAAAGAACATCGCGTTAAAACGTGTGAAGCAATGCTTTCTGACTATCAAGACGTCTACAAACAAATTATTACTGGCGATGAGACTTGGGTCTACGCATACGACCCTAAAACAACCGACCAATCGAGTGAATACCGTGAAAAAGGCGAGCCGAGACCGAAGCAACCACGTCAAAGTCGCTCAAAAATCAAGGTCATGTTGACTGTTTTCTTTGATTATTGTGGTGTCGTGCACTACGAATTCCTTCCAACTGGCCAAACTGTCAACAAGGAATATTATTTAAGCGTTATGCGACGTTTGCGTGAAGCTATTCGCAAAAAGAGACCGGAATTATGGGCCAATAACTCTTGGATTTTGCACCACGATAATGCGCTTTCGCACTCAGCACTGGTTCTTCGTGAGTTTTTCGCCAAAAACTCTACCCATGTTGCTCCACAACCACCGTATTCGCCCGACTTAGCACCGTGTGACTTCTGGCTGTTCCCAAAGCTCAAGAGACCACTCCGGGGAAATCGTTTTGAGTCCATTGAAGAGATCCAACGTGAATCGGCACGCGCATTGAAGGCTATCCCTACCGAGGACTTTTCGGCATGCTTCGAAGACTGGAAAAAACGTTGGCTAAAGTGCATTGGGGCCGGGGGGGATTATTTTGAGGGGGACGATACAGATTTGGAAGAATAAATAAAGATTTTTCATTTTATAAAAAAATTCACCTTACTTTTTGATCACAGTAGTATGTCTTGTATTTTGCAGCATTTTTAAGAATATTTCTGCTTGGTGCACACTGACTGTTGACAATATTTGCATACTGATACGAGTAAAAGTGAATTCAGAATGTATTTTTGTTAAATATAAGTAATGACAGGTTAGTAAATATAATGTAATAATGGTAATAACTTTTATTTATTAAAATAATAATGGTAATAACTTTTATTTATTAGAATTAGTGGACTTATGCATGATAGAATTGCATGAACTTTGAGGACAAATATAATAATTGGAGTAAATATTACCTTTGTTTGTTACCACGATTAGAGTAATGTAAGAAAATATTTTTTTAGCTATTGGATATTGGGCAAAAGTAAATATTTTCTTATGTAATAAAATATTATTAAAAAAAATAGTGATAGTGAAATAGAATGATACTCGATAAATATCTTGTATAAAAAAAACATGTAGGAAATTATTCAATCAAAATCTAAAATAATGACACAATTTAAACTTACATATAAAAAATTTTTAATAAAATTTGCCATAAGATGTTGCTGTTTATAAATGTTGCTGTCAGAGTCTAGGCCTAGGACTCACAGTTTTGGGAGACCCAAATTGGGTTTTTAGAGATTTGTTTGAATAGTGGTGCCCAAAGACCTAATTCATTTTTTGAATATCTAGATTATTTTTTGGTAGACTTCAAAGTTCTTGCAAAAAGATGGTTTTATCTTTAAAAATATTGAATACAAAATCAATCATGCTGTTATTATATGTGATGCCTTAGCTAAAGCATTTGTTAAGTATATTAACGGACACAATGGTGATAACTGATGAGCATTTCCATTCCAGTGAGTCAAAAAAAATAAAATTTAGAAACAATTATTTTTTCAGTTTGGAAAATGGAATTCAAAATAAGATACTTTTGATATTTTGATTATCCAAAAGAAAAATTAAATTTGAAAAGTTTTTCTTCATTTTTTAATTATTCAGATTTCAGGTAATAAGAATTTTTTCATGGCTCAGATTTTTTAATTCTTAAAGATAATGATGTTATTTAATATTTCATTATCATAAATTGCAACTAAGTATCTTGGAAGTATCTTAAATTTTATGCCAAAGTGAATGGCTTTTTGAATTTCAGCGCGTGTTTTAGAAGATCCAATTATTTGGAAAAAGAAGTGTTAAAAAGTTTAGATGAAACTAATTTTTTTACTTTGCGTATTGTTAGGTTACTGAATTGAATGGTAAAAGTATTATTTCTTTCTTCTATGACATTTTAGTCTTGTTATTTTGCATCACGCACATCATCACCCATGGGCAAATATTCATCCGTGCGTGATAACTAGTTTGAATCGCATATTTGCTGATTAATTAGTTTGAGTATAGTTAGATTGAAAATAGTTGCTTAAAAGAATTTAAAATTAAAATGAACAAAATCAAGCATTCAATAGTTTAGAAAAAATTTAGAAAGAAACATCCGGAGAAAAATTTAGAAAGAAACATCCGAAGAAATATAGGATTGCTGAAACTAATTGAATGAAATATAGAAAAGCTAACATGAGTGTCAAGGAAAGAGATGAAGTACGTCAAAAAGATCGCAAGAGAAAGATTATCTCATTTATTCATTTAGGTCATCTCGATTATAAATGAGTGTATTACTGCAAACCAAAGTGAGATTGATGAGACACTTCTCTTAGATAAATTTAAGTCAAGGGTATTCATCACCACAATTTTTTCTTTTCAATATTGATGGTGTTTTTATGGCAATTTGAAACCAATCAGAAATGGTAAAAGTTGTTAAGAAACCATCATATTCATTATTGGTAAATGCTGTATGATTTGTAATCAATTAGAAATGGTAAAAGTTGTTAAAAAACCATCATCTCACTTATTGGTAGAGGCTATATGCATTATACTATTTCCCCAGGTTCATTTGTCTTTGTAGAACTGCCTTCTGCTAGTAGAGCAAAGACATACTTTGCCAAAGTATTAGAAATTGTAGATAATATAACACATTAAATTTCTAAAAGAACAAACGGAACTCATTTTTATATACCAGTCTGTAGACGACTTCTCTTGGCATGTCTGGTATAAGTTAAAACCGTTAGTTCTGCAACCACACTTTGATAACCGTGAACACATTACCCAGTGGGCACAGGACCTAAATAAGACGTCTTTTAAACGTTCAAAAGACGTCCAAAACGTTCAATAGACGTTTAAAAGACGTCTTTTTTACGTCCTGTGCCCACCGGGTAGTAAGCCAATGTGTTATTACTAAACTTATTGTTAAAAATTTAATATTATAATTTTCTTATCTTTAATATAATACTTTAACTATATAATACATTATTTATCTTTAATATAATACAATAAAATATTGTTTTTTAATTAAATGTGTATTTAAAATGATTAGTATTGATATATATATATATATATATATATATATATATATATATATATATATATATATATATATATATATATATATATATATATATATATATATATATATATATATATATATATATATATATATAAATTATGTTAGTGAATTCTACAAACAGAGTGCTCAATGATCTAAAAGAACAGAGCAATAATAAATTAGTAAAAACACTTATCTAATTTTTAAAGTGATCAATTGTTGAAGTAATTAAAAATTAGATAAGTGTTTTTAATAATTCATATATATATATATTTTTTGTTTTTTTTTTTTTTTTTTTTTTGATAATTTGTTAACTACTCTACATGGTATTTTGAAACTATCTGATTTAGACAATAAATTAAGTAGTAATTAAAATAAGTTTTAATAAGAAACCAGTTTTTATTAACGATGAATGCAAGGTTTTAAAATGCATATCAAAACGTTGTAAGTTATGTTCAATGTATCTTCAGTTTGTTAACCATTTTACCACATCATCTGGTAAAGTATGGTACATTAAAACTTCAATATCATGTAATTCAAAAAATATTATTTATTTTCTATCATGTAATGGATGCGATGGAAAAACAGTATACATTGGTAAAACTAATAACCTAAGGTTAAGAACTAATCTACACATCTACACATGCAGAACAGGTATTGGTTCAGATAAATTTGATCAGAATGTTTTCAATTGCCATAAAAATGAACCTTTTTTTAAATTATTTCCGATGTTAAAACTCTCAAATGAGAATTTACTTCTTATTTATGGAGCTCACCTACATAAACAGGAACATGATACAATGAACATATAAACAGGAAGTAATTATTTTCACATTACTTTTAAAATTTTCCTTACCAACTAGTATTAAGTTATGCTATAATTTTGTTAATTATAGTTCTTTATATAAACCTTAATTGCTTCCTTTTTGAAAAAAATTTTTATAATAAGTTCAATATAAAGAGTTTTTTTAGTTTTGTATATCTCATACACAGCTGAAGATTTTATATGAAAGGCCTTCTGTGTTAGAGAAAAAATTTTTTAAATATTTGTCAAAATTTAAATAATAAATATATTTTACTCATCTGAGTTTAAATAGTTTTTCTTTTGTTACCTGGAACATTTAATCATATTTGTTAAAAAAATTTGCTAAATATATATATATATATATATATATATATATATATATATATATATATATATATATATATATATATATAAATTAGTAAAAAACACTTATCTAACTTTTATCTTCGACTTGAAGTTTCACCATTGCTGGATCATCAGGATGAGACTCTTCCTGATGATCCAGCAATGGTGAAACTTCAAGTCGAAGATAAAAGTTAGATAAGCGTTTTTTACTAATTTATTGCTCTGTTCTTTAAGAACATTGAGCACTCTATTTGTAAAATACACTAACATAATTTACATATATATATATATATATATATATATATATATATATATATATATATATATATATATATATATATATATATATATATATATATATATATATATAATTTTTATAGGAAGTTCAATATAAAGAGTTTTTTTAGTTTTGTATATCTCATACACAGCTGAAGATTTTATATGAAAGGCCTTCTGTGTTAGAGAAAATTTTTTTTAAATATTTGCTAAATATATATATATATATATATATATATATATATATATATATATATATATATATATATATATATATATATATAAATTAGTAAAAAACACTTATCTAACTTTTATCTTCGACTTGAAGTTTCACCATTGCTGGATCATCACGAAGAGACGCTTCCTGATGATGCAGCAATGGTGAAACTTCAAGTCGAAGATAAAAGTTAGATAAGCGTTTTTTACTAATTTATTGCTCTGTTCTTTAAGAACATTGAGCACTCTATTTGTAAAATACACTAACATAATTTACATATATATATATATATATATAATTATGATAGTCATAATTGATTTATTTTCAAAAATACAATCCAAAAATGACTAATGTTTGCATGTTCCATTTGTTAATTTTTTTTTTGTCTGTGCATGATTTCGGTTTAAACTACTATTGTGGAGCAAAGGTACATCGTAGAGTGCTGTAACTTTGTAATAATCTTTAAGTATGCTTATATAATTAACTATAAAAAGCAAAACACCCGTCACTGATACATTTTCAGAAAAAATAGGATTCATTATAATTTTTTTTGTTTTGTTTTTTTCTGTTATGTGCGTGACTCCTTTAAACAATCAATTTATTCTATAATGAAGCAACCTATAGCTACCATACTTTGTATAGAAAATATATACATATGTGTCATTTAAATAAGTTAGAGGTTTTATTTAAATTGCAAATTGCATTTTTTTTTTAAATTATTTATGCAACAGATGCAATGTTTTAAGTGTGATTTTTTGGAAATGTCCTAATTTGAGCATTGTGTTCAGAAAGGAGAATGGTGTGGCAAGATAATACTCCCACGTATTTCATCAATTTTAAGGACTGGTTCAGATTTTTGTCATCAAAAGCATTCTGAACAATGTAGTTGGTGTGTTAAATTGAATTAAATGTGCGTTTATGTGTGTATTAAATTAAATTAAATTTATACATTATGACAAAGTTTCTTTTAGACTTGCATCTAGTATACTTAGGGGTAATGCAAAAGACTTGCATTTAGTATGCTTAGAGGTAATGCAAAGACTAATCAACTTATGGTTTAATGGCACAAATATTGTAAGTTGTCTCAAATTACAATCAATACTTCATCTGCCCGATTGTTCCACATACCTCAATACATTCCAAGAGATTTTTCCAGAAAACCAATTTTGTTTTTATTAGATATTAAAAAATGAAAATCATCTGAACTTAGACTTTTTCTAATATACACTGGGCCAGTTGTTTTAAAGGGGTTGATTGAGCTAATAATCTATTCAAACTTTTTAGATCTTTCAGTCACAGTTCTAATTTTATTATGTCTTATTTTGTTGAAAAAATATGTTGATTTTGCTTTTCAGTTACTCACTTATTTTATGAAGTCATTTGGTGAACTTTATAGTAAAGATCAACTAGTTTACAATGTCCATTTTTTTGTACATATAGGAGATGATGCAGTTAAATTTAAAGTACTTGATAGATGTCCCTCATTCAAATATAATTTTTTTTTAGTTCAATTAAAAAAGCTTGTTCAAAGACTGCAGGGTTGCTTATATAAACACATACAAGAAGATAAACAGAAGTTTAGTATTCCTCATTTTGATGGGTCAGTAACCATTGCATTGAGAGACTGTTTACAATTTAAAAATTATCAAGGTTTAGAGTGTTTTGTTTTATCTAATGAAGGTGATAATTATTTTGAAAATACAAAAAAAATGGTTTAGTTTAAAATGTTTTATAAGGGAAAAAAGACAAATCCTGCTCGGATCTATTAACCATGACACTGTATATAAGGTTTCAGAAAAGTCTTAATTGATGAAAACTCAATTTAAAATGAAAAGGTTTTCTTAGTGATTTTCTGCTAATTTATTATTGCTCTGTTCTTTTAAGAATATGGAGCTCATTATTTTTAAGAATACATTTAATATTATTAGTGTATATATATATATATATATATATATATATATATATATATATATAAAAATATATATATATATATATATATATATATATATATATATATATATATATATATATATATATATATATGTAAATTATGTTAGTGTGTTTTACAAATAGAGTGCTCAATGTTCTTAAAGAACAGAGCAATAATAAATTAGTAAAAAACACTTATCTAACTTTTATCTTCTGCTTTAAGTTTCATTATTGCTGGATCATCAGGAAGAGTTACTAAATCTCAAAAAATGATAAACAATATATTGGCTTAACCGAGGGGAATGGGAAAAACGTTATGCCAACCACAAACAATCGTTTAAAGACAAAAAATATTCAAAAGAGACTATGCTGTCAAAATATATTTGGGATTTAAAAGAAAAAAAGAAAAATTTTAATTTACAATGGTCTATTCTAAAATCTGCCCCTGCCTATAATAACATTTCCTAAAAATGTATGCTATGTTTGCAAAAAAAATTTGAAATAATTACTCATTTAAATAAAGAAAATTTATTAAATAAAAAATCTGAATTAATTTCTAATTGTAGGCACGAAAATAAATACCTCTTAAAAAATTATAAAAACAAATGACCAAATTAAACTATCCCCATTCCAAAGAAAATTATTTAATAATTACTTTCTGTAACTTCCCGTTAACAAAAAAAAAATAAAAAATAAATAAATATAGTAATTAAAAATTTTTATAATAATTTATAACTTCCTGTAAAATATTTTTTTCTATAAATTGAATTTTTTTTGAGGTTTAGTAACTCTTCCTGATGATCCAGCAATAGTGAAACTTAAAGTAGAAGATAAAAGTTAGATAAGTGTTTTTTACTAATTATATATATATATATATATATATATATATATATATATATATATATATATATATATATATATATATATATATATATATATATATTCGATATAAAATTTTATTATTTATGAATCACACACACACAAGCTTGTGCTTATTTATTGCAAGTACATTTTAAAACGTTGAAATAAATGTCGATTATAAAATTAAAGGTTATATTTTTCTAGCTTCCATGGTGAAAATTACATTTTTTTATCTGAAGAGACTTGGGGAGAAATCATAGGAGTTTTATAACATATTAAAGTTAATGTATGTGTTACCTATAAAATTTAGGACTAACAGTTAAATTTAATTTTTTTACAGCTTATATTGGAAATAAATTTTGTGTAAAGAAAGAGGTTTCCAAAGAAGTCGTTTTAACAACAATGGAAAAGCTTCTAATTTGGGAGATAACCGTGAAAGCATTCGATACACGAATAAAAAATCGTTTAAAAGTTTGCTTAATTTCGACATTGTAATTCGAAATATTTTGTTTGAAATAAACCAATCAAGTTATATAAATTTGCTTTTTCTGTAAATTTTAAACATTTAAACGTAGTTTTGCAAGGTTTGCAATAAATAAACCGCGTGGGACCCATACGGGCCAAGATCCATCGTGTTCCCAATGGACTTCCCATATGGGTCCCAGTTGCAAACCCATATGGGCCCCTTACGGTATTATAGATTTAAGTAAAGATGTAAGTAAAAGAGATAAAAATGTTATTGTTTTTGGTATACAAAATTCAACTGATTCGGATGCTGGAAATAGAAAAATATTTGATGAAAATATTCGCAAAATTCTTTTTCCTGAAATAAAAAATAAATCTTGACAAAATGAAAAGAATCCATCGCTTCAAAAAATACAAAAATGGAAACAAGTATTGTTGGTCGAATTACCTGATAGTTTTTGCACTATTAAAAGCTGCCGAGCAACTAAAAGATTCTGAAAGTTGTAAAAAAGTATATATTCATCCAGATCAGAATGAATTAGAAAGAAAATTTACAAAGAGCTTGATCTTAAAAAGAAATAAACTAAATGAAGAGCTAAATTCGAAAGGTCAGTTAAATAATCTTTTTCGATTTGGAATCAGAAATAATGAAGTTAAAAAGATCAGATCAATTTAAATCAATGTATGAATTCCAATGATAATATTTCTGTTTGCAAACCACATGATTCACTGAACATTAAAACAATGCTTTTTGATTCAAATATTGATAGTTAAGAAGTGCATCCGAGTAGCAATTTTTTAAACTGTTTTTATACAAACGCCACATCACTGAATAACAAATTTGATGAATTAATTTATGAAACAGCTTGTAATCAGATGCAAATTATTATGCTTTGTGAAACCTGGTGGACTGATAAATCAGAAATAAATATTGAAGGTTTTAACTTGTATAGAAAAGATCGTGGACATATTAGAGGTGGAGGAGTTTGTATATAAATAAAAAATACAATAAAATCTTATCCTGTGACTGAAAACTGTTTAGTTGATAATGTCATCGAACAAGTATAGTGTTCAGTTGAGATTGGTCTGGAAAAAATCTTATGTGGACATATATATAGAACAGGTGCTGGTGATATATCAAGTTGCCAGAAAATAACTAAATCTATTTGACATGCTGATAAAGCTTGGAAAAATGGTAAATACACGGGAATTCTAATCTGTGGAGATTTCAATTTTTTAAATATAAAATGGTTCAATGATGGTTCATGTCAACTTGAAAATGATTCAGATTTGATTGCCTTAGATTTTATATAATTTTTAAGCGATTGCTTCATATATCAAAATGTCTTGTTGGCAACTTTTCAAGTTAGTTTTGGGTTTGACACAAATTTATTAGACTTGGTCCTCGCAGAAAATAGAAATCGGATTTTTTCTTTGAATCACTTACCTCCCCTAGTTGGAATTGAACATGGACACCATATATTGAATTTCAAATATTTTTATAAAAACAACATATTGATCAAAAACCAAAAATAAAAACAAAATTATTATATATTAAAAGAAACTATGAAGAACTTTCAAAATACTTTACAAGTTTTGATTGGGAAAATGAGTTTAAAGATTTAAATGCTAGTCAAGCTTATAAAAAATGGTTAAATATATCATACTGGATGTGGTAAATTTATTCCAATTATTAGTTACGATACAAGTAAAAAGTATGCTCCATGGATGACTAAAGAACTTCGAAAAATGGTTAAGTTAAAGAAAAGGTTATGGTACAAATGCAGGCATTCAAGATTTAAACAAACTGATATGGTAAATAACTATAAAACATTGAACAAAAATGTAAAAAAAAAGAGTCAATAAAGATATAAGAGCTTTAGAATCTGACTAAAAACTCAAAGAACGACCCTAAAAGTGTTTATGCTTATTTAAATAGTAAAAGAGTTATAAAAGATTCAATTAAAGCACTCAAAATCTTTGATGGTTCAATTATAACAAATGTAGTAGATATTGCAAATTGTTTAAGTGAGTACTTTGTTTCAGTATTTTTAAAAGATGAGGTATTTGACCATGTAACTTTTCCTTCAAAATGTAATTTTTATTGTAGCGATCCAAGTTTTAATGAAACTGATGTTGAATATCAGTTAGTAAACCTTAATGTTAATAAAACAATCGGTGTTGACAAAGTTCATCCTTGTGTTCTAAAAGAATGTTCAAAATCACTTTCTCATCCTTTATCACTGATCTTTAAAATGTAACATAACTCTACTATTCAAGAAAAGAGATAAGTTAGATGCTTCGAATTATTGTCCAATATCAATAACATCAATGGTAGGCAAGGTTATGGAGAAAATTATTCCCAATGTTATGATGAACCATTTGGCTTTAAATAAGTTAATAGCTAGTGAACAGCATGGGTTTGTTATTGGTAAAAATTGTTGCTCCAATTTATCAGGTTTTATAACAAGCAAAATTGAAACTGGTAATAATGTTGTCATAATATTTTCGGACTTTGCAAAAGCCTTTGATTCAGTTTCTTTATCGAAATTATGCTTAAAGCTTTATGGTTATGGTTTTCAATCCTATATCTTACAATGATGTAATATCCTACAATAGTGTAAATCATTTCTCAGTAATAGAAAACAACGAGTAGTTCTGGGTGAGTTTTTTCAGATTGGTAGGAAGTCCCAACGTTCTGTCCTCGGTCATTTCCACTAATAGCTACTAGATGTGAAATTATTTTTTAGGATAGATTTTAAAACATTCTTAATAACATTAATAACCTTTCTTTGAATTTGAATCAACCCAGCTACAACAAGATTTATTATCCGGAAATAAATAAAAAATTACTATTGAAAAAACATAACATTTAAAAAAGATTGAAAATAAAATAATTCAAACTTGGTATTAAATTGATCATTTTTAATAAAGTTATTTAAAATCAATAAAGTTATTGAAGTATGCTAAAAAAATATTACTACTAAAGAAAAAAGTAAAAACTTATATTTTATAAATTAATAATATAGTTTTATAATTATAAAGTAATTATTTATTCAATTTATTTTAGATTACCTTTTTGATAGGTTTTTTTAAAATTTGAAATTCTTTAAGATTGCTTTAGTGAGTTACCTTAGCTTAAGTGATTAAGATTAACCGACGACATATTTTATAATTGCGGTTTATGGTCAGTAACTTACTGCTACATCGTATTTATAATATATATATATATATATATATATATATATATATATATATATATATATATATATATATATATATATATATATATATATATATATGCATATATATATGTATGTATATATATATAAATATATATATATATATATACATAAATATGTATATATAAATATATATATATATATATATATATATATATATATATATATATATATATATATATATATATATATATATATATATATATAAAACAACCCAATATATATGTAAAACAACCCCTGCCTTGGGGCTCTTGGTTGAGTAAAGGCTAGAGATGGTGTCTCGATAAAAATACTCATCTTGGGCAGATGTTAAATGCATCCAGCTACTGTCTTGTAGAAGGCCTCCTAGGCAAAGACTTAAGGGGTAAACAGATTCTATCTGTTGACCAGCTTTGCACCCCTTCTTCATCTATTAGGCTGACGCAGATGTATTTTTAATACATTGTTTCCAGTTTAGTATGTTGAATGCTGGATCTTCTTGACTCAATGCATGGGTTTTGCTTGTGTCTCTGTTTTTATGACTAGGCAACTCATTCTATTATCTCCTAATGAGGGAACAGCTCTAAAAGTCAGTTTTATGGTTCTGAGGCCGGCTGGTATTCAGATTTCCCGAACTCTGTGGTAGCTCTCAGAGAGGCTGATTCCATCAACAGCTGAAAAATATCAAAGTTTTAACAGTGCCATGTTGCGCATGGATGGTGTCCCTGTTTGTACTTTTGGTGTGCATTGCGGAGGCCACATTTGGAGCCCTTTGTTACGGCTTAGGGTTTATTAGTAGTGATGAGGCAATTGCTTGGGCAATTAAACGGTGTTCTGAGTACTATCTATGCTTTGAGTCAAGTTCTTCAATCTAATTTAAAAATGAATAAAGTACCAAAAACTATAAAACACAAAAAACCATCATCATCACCAAGTTCTCTAAACCTATCATTCACTAATATTCGTGGTCTTCGAAGTAACTTTTCTTCTGTTGAGTCTTATCTCTTGCAAAGTTCACCACACCTACTTGCTCTTTGTGAGACTAATCTGAGTTCGGCTGTCCCATCTTGTGATTTTAGTGTTGATGGTTATCTTCCTCTAATTCGTAAAGACTCCAATAGTCACATGCTTGGCCTGGGCATTTACATTCGTAAGAATTCACCCATTTGTGTGAAACTAGGTTTGAATCCACAGACTATTCTTTCATGTGCTTTCGTTTAGCACCACTTCACTCTATTGCCTTTCTCTTTGTTCTATATCGCTCTCCTTCATCTCAAGACTGCACTCTTTTTGACATTATTTCTGATCATATTGACCAAGCCCTCTCTCTTTATCCATCAGCTAATATAGTTGTTGTTGGTGACTTAATGCTCACCACTCTAAATGGCTTTGCTCTAGTGTCAGTGACTCTGCAGGCATTAAAGCCCACAAATTTTGCCTTTCTCAATCCCTAACTCAATTAGTTAACTTTCCAACTCGCTTTCCTGACAACCCGAATCATCTACCTTCTCTACTCGACTTATGTCTTGTTTCTGATCCTAGTCAGTGCTCAGTTTCTCCACATTCACCCTTAGGTTCCTCTGATCACAGTTTGATCTCTCTAAAACTAATATCTCATTCTTTTTCATCACCTGAATCCCCCTATTATCGAACCTCTTACAACTACAGTAAAGCTGACTGGGATTCTTTCCGTGATTTTCTTCGTGATGGCTCTTGGGTAGAAATTTTTTGTCTACCTGTCGACAAATGTGCTTCTTACATAACTTCGTGGATTCAGGCTGGCATGGAATCTTTTATTCCCTCTCGACGATTCCAGGTCAAGCCTCACTCTCCTCCATGGTTTTCCTCACACTGTGCTGCTGCGATTGCCAATCGAAACCGTTACTTCCATATTTATCAGCAAAACAATTCTCCAGAAATTAGACGTCTGTTTATTACTGCTAGAAACAATTGTAAAAAGGTTTTGTCTAACGCCAAAACCAGCTATTCTCAGGTCATGAAATCTCGTATCTCATCTCAAAAATTAGGCTCTCGTGACTTCTGGAAAATCTTTAATAATATCAATAATAAGGGCAAATCTATAGTTCCACCTCTCTTGTATGGTTCAGACTTTGTCACCTCACCTAAAGACAAAGCTGAGTTGTTTGCTAAAAACTTTTCATCAATATCTACTCTTGATTCCACTAGTTGCGTTCTACCTGATATTGCCAACAAACAGGTTGATCCATTGCTTGACATTCATATCACTCCAGCATCTGTATCTAAAGTGATTTCCTGCCTAGACTCTTCTACAGCTTGTGGCCCGGACAACATACCTGTTATTGTCTTGCAGAAGTGTTCTCCGGAGCTGTCGTCTACACTCTCAAAACTATTCAACAAGTGCTTATCAGAGTCTTCTTTTCCAGCCTGCTGGAAAGCGGCATCTGTTATCTCTATTTTCAAAAATTCTGGAGAGCAATCTGATTTGTCTAACTACCGTCCTATAAATCTTCTTCCTATCATAAGCAAGGTTTTTGAATCTTTAATTAACAAACACTTAGTTTCTCATCTTGAATCTAACAACTTACTTTCTGACCATCAATATGGATTTCGATTTTCTCGTTCTACAGCTGATTTGCTAACAGTAATAACTGACAGGTTTTATCGTGCATTAGATGGAGGTGGAGAGGTTAAGGCCATCGCTCTTGACATTTCAAAAGCTTTTGATAAAGTCTGGCATGCTGGTCTTCTCCATAAGCTTTCTTCTTATGGTGTATCCGGCAATATCTTTAAGATCATTGAATCCTTCCTTTCCAATCGTAGCATAAAAGTTGTCCTCGATGGACAACACTCTTCTTCTTATTCTGTAACTTCAGGGGTTCCTCAAGGTTCTATCCTTGGCCCTATACTCTTTTAAATTTACATTAACGATCTTCCAGATATTCTCACATCTAAGGTGGCATTGTTTGCTGATGATACTACCATTTACTCTTGTCATGATAAGAAACCAACACTCTCTGATTGCTTGGAGGGGGCATTTGAGCTTGAAAAGGATCTCACTTCTGCTACAGCATGGGGCTCACAGTGGCTGGTGAACTTTAATTCAGATAAAACTCAATTTTTTTGAGCCAATCGTTATCGCAATAATTTAGATCTTCCTATATTTATGAACGGTGATGTACTCGATGAGTCACCTACTCTTCATCTTCTAGGATTAACTCTTACTTCCAATCTTTCTCGGAAACCATACATCAAACCAGTTGCAAAATTAGCATCTGCTAAGGTTGCATCTCTTTATCGAGCTCGTCACTTTCTTACTTCGGATTCTATTCTCTATCTTTATAAATCTCAAATCCGGCTTTGTATGAAATACTGTTGCCATATCTGGGGCGGATCTTCTAATGATGCCCTTTCTTTTTTAGACAAGGTGCAAAAACGCATTGTAAACATAGTTGGACCTGCTCTTGCAGCTAACCTCCAACCATTATCACATCGTCGTAATTTTGCTTCTCTTTCTCTTTTCTACAAATACTATAATGGACACTGCTCTAAAGAGCTAGCGTCTCTTGTGCCATCTACTAAAATTCATTCTCGTGTTATTCGTCATTCAATTAAGTGTCATCCTTTTTCTGTGACTGTTCCTAAGTGCTCCAAAAACGCTTATTTGTCTAGTTTTTTTCCTCGAACATCAGCTTTGGAATTCGCTTCCTTCATCTTGCTTTCCTGATTCATATAATTTGCAATCTTTTAAGTCGTCCGTCAATCGTTATCTTGCTCTACAATCTTCATCTTTTCTCTTTCAGTAACTTCCAACTTTACTTAGTGGCTGCTTGCAGCCTTGTTGGAAGCGAAAATGTTAAAAAAAATATATATATATATGCATATATATATATGTATGAAGCACTGACTGCACCCCCACTTATAGGGCATGATATATATATATATATATACATATATATATATATATATATATATATATATATATATATATATATATTTATATATATATATATACATATATATATACATATATATATACATATATATACATATGTATATATATATACATATGTATATATATACATCTATATACATCTATATACATATAAATATACATATATATGTATATGTATATATATACATATATATATATATATATATATATATATATATATATATATATATATATATATATATATATACATATATATATATATATATATATAGATATATATATATATATATATATATATATATATATATATATATATATATATATATATATATATATATATATATATATATATATATATATATATATATATATATATATATATATATATATATATATATATATACATATATATGTGTGTGTGCGTGCGCCCGGGGTTATTTAAGTTTTATAAAAAATATTTATTTTTAATAAAATTTAAATACTTGAGAATTTACAACTTTGAACTTTAAAAAAAGTCAATGCAGTTTTTTAGAATGCAGTTTTTTAACTATGCAGTGTTTTAGAACGAGTTTTTGAATAAATTAAAATTTTCAATTTTACTTGAAATTAGGCAGTGACGTCGCTGAGGTTGGTATCACCCGGAACGTTAAACTTTTGATGTCATTTCTCTAGACTAACAGGTGATGAGTAAAACTAAAAAAAGTCTTCTATATCTAGAAATTTCTAAAAAAGTGCGTGGTACAAACCTTAATTTAAAAAAAAGGTTTTGAATGTTCTCCGCCATAAATAACCAGATTTTGACTACTCTACTTAAAATATCGGGAATATTATCTAATGAAATCATCCGACCAATTTCTATACTTTTGGTTTTCTTTTCCTAATTGGCTTTTGCATTATCCATGACTGCTCTATCATCCACCTTTAAATATTTAAAAATAGAACCTTCATGGATTGCAAAATCTTTCTTCATAAGCTTTTTTTCCATTTTTGTTTTTCAGCACCAGAATAGTTTTTAGTTTTTTTTTAGTTCAGCTCCAGAATAGTTTTTAGTTCCTTTTATATTCGTAAGTGTAAAAAATAATAATAAATACAATTAAATAAATGACATTGATAAATAAAGTTTTAAATTTCAATTATTATGTGAATGAAGAAATAAAAAATTGCGAAATTTGATAACGGCTTAGGATTAACTTGAATCTCTTGTATAGCTTATAATTATATATTATAATAATTATAGCTATAATTTTATTTCAGCACTACGGTTTTAATATACATTCACTCGAGAATTATTTCTTCGTGCGGAATTAATGTTCATGGGAATTTTAGATTGCAATCGTTAACGATTGTCATTAATAGTTGTATAATTGAATTATATAAATTGTCGATAATGTTAAACTGAAATGTTGTAATGGTTAATCGTTAATAACTGTCCAAAAGGGAACTATTGAAAAGTTGAACTGTTTCATATGATTAAAATCAACACGTTTATATATTTTTATTTAGATTTAAAACTTATTTTAAAATGCTTATTGGCAGCCCCAAAATTCGGCGGCCCGATATTAGTGGCTGTCACTAAATAATGTTACCTTTATTATGTTGCATTTTTATTACTTAAACTACATTTTTTTACAACTTTCAAAATTTAATTTAAAAATTCAAATTTTGAATATAAAAGGTTTGAATTAAAGATATTAATTTCAATCCATTAAATGAAATTTGCAAAAGTTGTCACTGCTCAAAATACATTCACTGATGAAGTTTTTTAAAACTTTTTTTTTTTAAACTTGTGTTTTCTATTTGACTACTATCGGGTAGCATATATTAGTATATGTCGTCAGCATTTATGCTTTTGTCTTTATGTTTTGATATTAATTATTTGTTGTTTATTAATGCAATTATTATTGCTATCAATGTTTTGATAGATAGCGTTTACCAATAGGGAAGGGGGGGGGGCAAAAAATGTGTAACCGCCATTAATAAGAAATAACTAATATTATTAAATAATTTTAATTTTATAATAATATAATAATTTAAATATTATAAAAACTATAGATGCAAAAACTAATGCAATAAGATAATTATTCTATTTAATATAAATCTTTTAATTTTAAACATTTCAGATGTTTATTAAATTTTAATGTTAACTCAGACATTAAGTTTTGAATAACCCAATGGTTATGTCAAAAAAAGTATTATGATATATTTGGTAAGAAAAGGTTGGTGTCACAAGTAAATATTTCTGTCTTAAAATTAGAGGCTTTGTTAAAATTGTTAGCATAAATGTGGAAGAGAAGAGACCCCAATATTAATTCCTAAAAGACTCCAAAGCTATATATAACTTCATATATCTAATAAAAAGTGTTTATTTATGTGTTTACAACTATGACAATTTCAACCTTTAGCAAATCTTCTTCAAACATACCTGCGTTGACTTTTTATCAAAATCATTGCTAATTATTAAAATACTTTGAAATTTTAATCGGATGTCATTTTAATGTCATCGTTGTCATCACATGAATAGTTAATACAATAACATATTTAATATTATACATATTTAAATAATTTATTTATTTGTCAATTTTTCTTTTCACTTTTTTATCAAATTTTTTTATCAAACTATTCAAAAATTTGTCACTTTATTTGATTATCTTTTTTTTCTTTTCCGTAATCAACCCCTTTTAATTATATTCTTTAGTATTTTGCTGAAGTCGTGTAAAATGTGCATTGGTTTCACCGCTAAGAGGTCAAATCGACGCCAATCTCAATAGCCAGAAAGACCAATTTTTAGCTTGTATTTTGAAATCAGTTTTAACATTCGTAATTCATATACGTCACTAACATGATTGTGTCATTATTGTTTTCCTGTAATAACTATTTAAGGTTATAATTACTCATAATTAAATTATCATAATAATTATCTACGAACACTTAGTAAAAAAGCTGCACTTTTTTATTAACATTTTGTTCTAAAAAAAAGTTAAAAATCATGAGAACTTTGTTTGGAATTTATTAAAAAATTTGAGTATTCTTTGTTTTACTAAAGGTTTTTTAAAAAAATGAAAGCGAGTTTTTTAATTTTGTTGTGTATTTTGTTTATACTAATTATGATAATCCCTTATTTTTTCAAATTTAACTTGAGTTTGGTAACAAATCTGAGTTACTCAACGCAATATAAAAAATCATCTAAAAATGAGAGCGTTTATCAACCCAAATTTAAATCGCTAATAGAAATACACGAGCATATCCGACAACAAATTTATAGCTTGCAAGAAGAAGGTGATTGTGAGAAGAAAAATATTTTATTTTGTAGAAATGTTGAAAACTATTCTGGATTTGGTTCTAACGTGCACCGATACGGAGTATGCATGCAAGTAGCGTATGGATTGGGACGAACCTTCTTCATCCATCAAAACGAGTACAGCCACTTTGATGGCATATTTCAATGGGTTAAGCCCGAGTCATCAAAATGCGGTTATTTGAAACAAAAAGTCCTTGCTGGCAAACTAAACACTTGTAATGCTCAAGACTCATCTTGTTATTTAAACAATGGCTATGATTTAAACAATACTCATCAAGTAATTGAATTTAACACTTTAATTAAAAGAATACCATATCCAAGGCACATACCTGGGACTATACCTGAAGAATTGAGGAAAAACTTAGTTTATCTAAAAATTGAACATCCATGGCTTTGGTTTACATCACAATTTCTTTCTTACCTTTTATTAAGGCCAAGTCTAAAGTTCAACGAAAAAATATCTGCTTTAAAGGAACAGATTAACTTTACCTTACCAATTGTCGGTTTTCACATTCGACACGGTGATAAGCTAACTAGTGGCGAAGCTCAGTATATTAATGAAAATGAATTTGTAAAGATAGCAAGAGCGTATTGTAATGAATACAACATCAGTAAAAAACAAATTTATATTGCAACGGACGATTTAAGAGCAATAAACATTACTAAAAAATATGCTTCAGACTTTCAAACAACAAGTTTACCGCACAGTTACTTATCAAATGGTTTAGGGTCCTATTTTCAAAGTAATTTTCCGAAAGAAATAATCGAAAGTGCATTGGTTGACTTATATTTACTTATTAGCACCAGTTACCTTGTATGCGACTTTTCCTCGAATATATGCAGATTAGCTTACGAGCTAAAACAAGGGATGCTGCCATTTAAGCAAGATAACATATTTAAACAAGTGAATAAAGAAATACAGTTTTTTTACAGTTGGTGGGGTTTTGGATTTCCATCTTCAATGTGGATTAGTAAAAAGACGAATACAGATTCTGAATATAAAAGTGAAGATGGCAAGGTTTATAAAATTTTAAAATACGGAAAAGATTTGTTTGCAAAAATTGAAACAACTTCAAATACAAATGTATCTGATTTATTGTATTTACAACGAATAACTCAATTGGGGAGAGAAGAAAATGGGTATTTATATGAAAAAGATCTCTTGGAGTGGCCAGGAATACCAGTATATCATTTTTTTCCCACCGAGAATACTAATTTTATTAATTAAAAAGTTGTTAAAGGTTTCAATTTTTACGCATTATTAAGTATTTGGTTCTATAGTTAACTTTACACAGTACAAAAAAGTTGCGTGTGTCGGTCTTTTTGTTCTACAAAATATAAAAGCAATATATAGTTTTACATTTTTGTAATACTATTATAAAATAGTTATTAATAACTTAAAATTGAGTTTAGTTTTTTTATATATTATTTATTTGAATCGGTTTTTTTCCAAGGCTTTTAAATTTTGTTATTTTTTTCAGTTTACATTTGTTGTCATAGTTAACAAATTACTTTCACAAACTCAAACAAATAAACTACATCAGTACATAATCAAAAAAATGAGACGAAATCAACAAAAAAAGATTTAAAGAAAATATAAAATTACAATTTAAAAAACCTGACTACATCATCCATTAAGATAATAAAATTTTTCAGTTTATATTTGAAAATGGAAAAAGTAAAATGCGCATCGAAATTTGACAAAAAAAATATTTTCCAAAGGTAGGATGCACGATTTGCAATACAAAACTGACTAAACTTGGTTCGACAAAGGGTTCATTTATAAAAATTATTAGTGTATATTTATTTATTACAAAAATAAATATACACTAATTTTAAACAAAAGAGATCTTAGAAAATGATTAAAAATATGTCATTTTTCCACATATACATTAATCGAAAAAAATTAAAAACATTAAGCTCATATATATCGAGAACTTTCATTTCAATAAAAAATCGTTCGGTATAAGTCTATAGATATAATATACGCAAAATATGTTAAACGGATCGCATTTTACTGACGGCAATAAAGGCATTTCAACTTTTTTCAGTGCTTCTCCGTGCAACATTAGCATAATTTAAACAACTGTGAATTAATGAGTAATAAAGTTGAGTTAGACTTTTTTTACATAAATATGTTCTGGTTTTATATAAAATTTGAATATTTTTAAAAATTTTTGTGCCTATAAGTCAATTCGTTTTTTCCATGTGATGTTTTGATCAAGAAAAACACCAAAGAGCTTAGTTACATTATGTCTTTTTATTTCAATATTATCAATAAAAATTTTAAGCGAACTTTGGGGTATATAAGCTTTTTTTGAAACTGGGCGGAAAAAAACCCAATTTTTTTAAATGTTAAGAGTTAGTTTGTTGCATTTAAACCATTTGGATATACTTTTATGTTCATCATTCATAGTATAAAAGAGTTTGTAAATGTTATTATCGGAAAAGAACAAGATAGTGTAATCAGCAAACAGGATACTCATTAATTTCGGGCTTTGTTTAGGTCGCTTATATAAATCAAAAACAAAAGTGGTCCCAAATCGAACCTTGTGGAACGTTACATGAAATATTTAGAAACTTATTTGGATGTTCATTATTGCTGAAAACAAATTGTTTACAATTGGATAGATAGCTTTTGAACCATTTTATAACTTTGCAATTTATTCTATAATATTTTAGCTTGTGTAGTAAAATTTCATAATCTTTTCAAATGCTTTTGAAAGGTCGATGAAAGCACCTAATGTATATTTAGACTTTTTAAAAGAATTAGAGATTTCACGTACAAGTTGGATAATTGAATGTTCTGTGGAATTATTTCTTTTAAAGCCGAATTGATAGTTGCATAAAAAATTATTAGAATGAATTGTATAATCTATTATACATAATACGTTCTAGTATTTTTGAAAATGTGGAGGGGAGGAAGATAGGGCGATAATTACTAATATTTGTTTGGTCACCTTCGTTTAAAATTGGGGTAATTTTAGCAATTTTAAGATGTTCAAAAAAAACACCTTTGCGTATAGATGCTACATAGACTTTAAATTGGATATCTTTTATGTATTCATAACATTTTCCGGTATAAAAACAACCAATCTATAAAATATTTAAATCTTCAATTATTACAGGATCTGTGCCGAATGAATTAAAAATAGCTAAGTTAATACTAATATTAAAAACCGGAGATTCATTTACACTAAATAACTACAGATCTCAGTTCTTCCTGTATTTTCAAAACTTTTGGAGAGAGTAATATACAACAAACTGTGTAAATATCTAACAAATAACAAAATCCTAAATAAAAAGCAGTTTGACTTCCAAATGCAACATTCAACCGAACATGCAATTCTTGATCTTTTAAATAATGTAAATGACTACTTTGAAAACAAAAATACGTCCTTGGAGTCTTTGTTGATTTATCTAAGACGTTTGACACAGTAGATCACGCTATCATAATTAGGAAAATGGAAAAATATGCGATAAAAGGTGTTGCACTGGTTCAAAAATTTTTTACTAGACAGAAAACAATGCGATATTGCTCATGAAAAAATTTTCAAAATTACTCAGAATAAAAGCGGCGTCACCCAAGGTTACATTCTTGCAACTCTTTTGTTTTTAATATACATAAACGATCTTCCTAAAGTCTCAAGTAAATTGGATGTCATAATGTTCCCAGACGACACCAATTCATTTTACGCATCCTCATCAATTACAGAACTTTATGATACTACAAATACTGAACTTGAAAAAATAAATAGTTGGTTAAAATCTAACAAATTATCGCTTAACATAGAGAAAACCAAACACTTTCTTTTTCATTCTAACCTTAAAAAAATACCACCCGATTTACCTTCGCTAAATATAGTTACTAAAAAAATTGAGAGAACCCAAGCAACTAATTTTTTAGGAATACTTATTGATGAGAACATCTCATGGAAATCACATATAGATATATAGTAAATACCAAAATATCAATAAACATTGGTATCCTCTTCAAAGCTAGTTCAATACTGTCTCCTGATAATTTAAAGTTTCTATACTTCTCGTTCATAAAAAGCTACTACATATACGCTAATGTTGCATGGGCGAGTACTCATTAATCCGAACTAACCACACTAAATCGAAAACAAAAAAAACTGCAAGAATAGTTTTTAATAAGGATAGACTCTCGCACGCTGAGCCACTTTTAAAAAATTTGAAAGCATTAAATGTGTATCAAATCAATAAATTCCAAAATTTGTTATTTATGCTCAAATATAAACTTGGACTTGTTCCTTCTCACTTCAAAGAATTTCTTCCAAAATAGCAAAAATAGATACCATACCAGAGAAACGGGAAACTTCAACGTACCTTTTAAAAAAAACTAATCTTTCGAGCTTTTTCATTTCATACCGTGGTCCTTGTCTATATAATAAATTAATATCCAAAAATACTCAACTAGAAAAATCGAATAAGTTAAAAACTCTGAAAACGTTACTAAAAGATCTCATTTTAAACATTAACAACTTTATGAATTTTTATTTACCCCAAAACATTTAAAATTTTGTCTAAAACTAACTTTGTTCCGAAACCAATGTAAACTCTAATAACTCTAAAAACTCTAAATAATTTAAAAACAACAGCAATACCAGGTAACAAAAATACAAAAACAAATATTAGGCTTATTCATCAACACTTCAACGACTATATATTACCTACTTAGCAAATCGTGTTCCTACTTATATTTATGTGTATTGAAATAAAATTAAAAATATTAAAAAAACTTCTTTTTGTCTGCATTCTTTTTTTTTTGCATTTGAGATTTTTTTTTTATTCTGCCGAGAACTGATAACATTTTTCTTTTTCAATATAAACTTATTTTAAATTGAAGTATCAAAAAATATTAGCAACGCAGAGCAGTTTCTTGATGACAAGACCGTCGGTCATCTGCAAGTTTTCCACGTTCTTTGAAGTAATTTCAAATACTTAACAGTTTTATTTTATATATTTTTTGTATAACGTAACTTTGTGATTTTTTCTTTTTTTAATTTTATTTACTCTGTAAAGATTCTATTATATATTTTGTAAAGATTAAAGAACAAAAAAATTAAAAAAAAAAAAAATTTATGACTATGTTACAGTTTATATCATATGCTTCGGTCAATTTATTTTTTTAAGAGATTTGAAAGCTTTTTTAAACTCTGGAAAAGATAGTTCAGAAAATAAATCGTTGGAACCAATGTAATTATCCACCTGTACTAAAAAATCTCTAAAATAGCATTTGTATATGGAATTTTGTTTGCTCGTTTGGGACCGATATCAACAAAGAATTTATTAAACTCATGAGCTATAGCTCTTGATTCGCATACATGTTTTTTATAAACTATAATCGTTTGGGGGAGGGAACCTGAGCATCTTTTTTGTCAACCACTAATTTCATTCATTGTTTGCCAAGTACGTTTTGAGTTATTTTTAAATTTATCTATTAGGTCTTGAGTAGTAATTTTTTATTTTTTATTTTTAAGAAGTTTTTCAAATAGGTATTTATATTCTTTATATATTTTTTCATTTGCAAATGATTTTGTTTTAAGATATTATGTATAAAGCTTCTGTTTTATCTTTGATGCTTTTTAAAACCCCCTGGTCATCCAAGGGTTGTTTATATTTTTTGGATTTATTGTTTTTAGATAGATAGTAAAGTTAGCGTCATAAACAAAATAAAATGTTTCAAAAAAATTATCGTTAATTTTGTCTTCATTATCATTAAAGGTAATATGCTTTTAGTGTAGGAGTGATAATTTATTTTTAATTTGATTTGCTTTGGCTTTGTGAAACGAGTGCATTTTCATTTTATTTAATTTGGTTATATTTTCAGAGTTTGATTTAAGCAACAAAAGTATTGGAAAATGATTAGATATATCCAATTTTAGGAGACTTGTTAGGATATCATTTTCGGGAATATCTTTTGTAATGGTATTATCAATCAAAGAAGCTGTGTTTTTTAAGTAGTAGTAAAGTAGGGGTTTGACGCCACTTGACGATTTCATCTCCGTAAAAAATATGCAATATCGGATTTTGACGCCACTCTCTCTGGGGGAGCTTTTTTACCCTTTTTCTCGGAGAGCATTTTGCCACCCAATTTGTAATTCCCTTAGAAAACTTTTTCCCTCCATGGTTTAGTACTATCAAGCGTCCGTTCCATGGAGGGAAGTTTTTGTTGATTGTATTTGTTGATTTTTAATATGCAACATTACGGACATTACGGAAACGTCCTTGTTCAAAATGAGCAACAGCACCCATCACCAGACCCAGTACTACTTATAAAAATATATTTTGCTTTTCGCAAAATATTTATTTGGATACCATCCCCTGTGTTTTATAACTTTTAACCTTTTACTGATAAATGCTGATCACTTGCAGATCTAAAATCAATAGTTAAAAATTGTTGGATATCTGCATAAAATCCGTTTGGTTTCACAACTTGAAAACCTTCTTCACTATTTAGCATATCGGTCTCATTACTTGAGTTACGGGAAGAACCTGCAAGACATTTCTTCGAAAAAGTGGTATGGTAACATTCCATTAGAATAAAGACGGTTAGGTTGACCATTTATTAGGATATCTACTTTTGCGATATTCATTACAGTGTTCAACTTTTCAGGCTGTCTTGGAAAATTTGTTGACTGAGGACAGCATTTGATAACATAATTGAGACTTTCACATGAAATGTTTACATCAAAAAGCCACGAAGTTTGAGCCACGCGTCAAGTTAAACACGGTGGTGACGTATTATTGGCTCAAAAGTGAGCCCGAAGCGGCTTACGCTAACATATGATACTTCATTAGCTAGCTGCGGGTTATAGACAGTTGTATATTGCAAAGAGATGTTGTTGAGTAAATAATTTGTAGCTGCTGAAGTTTCTGTAAAAATAAATTTTTTTTTTAATTTTTGTTTAGGTGCTCCAAGAAGTCCTTACGGTCTTATCACAGAGCACCGCGGAATAGCATTTAATTGGAAGTTTACGCCTCCTTCCTAACCGATGTTGCAAAACTTGCCCAGAGGTGGGGTTTGAACCACGAATCCTTTGTTTCTGAGGTAAGTGCGCTACCACTGCGCCACGGCCGCTCAAATAATAACTTGCGTACGGTCACTAAAAATAATTTTATATTCAAGTTGATCTCCAAAACTTGATGAGTGGAATGGTCTTTTCGCATTGAAAAATTCAAAGTCAGTGGAGTACAATATTTAGATCCAATCGGAGCTGGCCCACGTCCAAAAGTGAGCGAAATTGCAGCGTGAGCTGCAATTTCGCTCATTTTTGAACGTGGTAATGCTGCCCCAGTAATGCTGCTTGTCAAAGATCCTGATCTTAAGAGGGTTAAATTACCAGGGTAAGCTTGATCATCAATACCTTGCATCAACCTATGAGTTAAAGCTCGCTGAGTTAATGGTGGGAAGAGATTTCGATCGTTCCAGTAATCTCTATAGCCTATTAATGATTGAATTTCTTGATTTTGCATTCTTACTGTTAATTTTTGAGTTATAGCACGCCATAAACTTGTAACAAATCTTACAGTTAAGTCAGTACCTCGTGTTAAAATAACGTCGTTAAAATATCATCTAATAAGGTACAACAACCATGTTAGATGATAAAGTAGAAAAACGAACTAGCAATGTGGTACATGATGGAGATGCAATAGTTAATGGGTTTAGATTAACTGTTATAATTTGCCTATTTCCTCTAGAACCATGCCTAGTTATTAAATCCCGGTTAGGATTTAATAAGATTCCATAGCTGCTATTTAAAGTTGAAGCCATTTTATTTAGTATAGTATATTTAGAGGAGGAGTTACTATCTAATATATAGTTCTTCGAAAGATGGCTAAAACTATTTCATTAATTGAAAGAGTTGATGTGGATAGGGGTGAATGAGGTGACGTTGAATGGGCTGGAGTAATTTAGATATTATATCTATGGACCCTGATGGGTTTATTAATGAAGTAAATATTTTTGATAGAGCAGAAATTGAAAGACAGAACCAATTGCAAATTTAAATTTAAAAAGTTTCAAAACACAAAAATCGAAGTTTAAAAAAGTATTCCAGAAATGAAAAGTTTACCTGTGGTTGTAAATAAGGAGTTAGAACAAATTGTTTTGATATAAGCAATGATATTAAATTTAGAAAAAATGAGGGTAGTGATTTTTATTCTGACTATGAAAAAACGGTTATAACAAACGGTTATAACAGCAAAAGCAATGAATGCTTTTGAAGCATTGAAAGATTTATTTAATAATAATTTTAGAGATGTGGGTACCGATAAGTAACACCAAATGATTTAACTGATGTTGCTGAAAATTTACAGACTAATAGTAAAGAGACAGGCATTAAAGTTGAAAAACAAACAAAAGAAATATTAAATCTTAAGGAAAAGTTGGCTGATGCTGAAGTAAAAAATAATTTTGCGTTAGATTTCGTAAAAAATCTTGAAAAAACCTTGATGAATAGCATACGAGGTTAACTGAGTTTACTTTTTTAAACTTCTACGAGGTTAACTGAGCTTAATAAGTTTTTTATTGATTATACGAAGGAAAGGTTAATTTTGGGAAAAAATATTTAAGACACACCAAGAGCTTTTGAAAGAAGAAAAAAATGCTGGTGCTATGAGTACTGAAGCGGCAAGAGATTTAGAAATAAGGATAAACAAATCACAAAACGAAGGATAAACAAATCACAAAACGAAGAATAAACAAATCACAAAACGAAGGATAAACAAATCACAAAACTTAAAGCAAATGAAAGATTTGAAGACGCAAAAAAGAAATATCAAGATTTGAAAGCGAAAAATAAATCTAGAGTATCAGAATTAAAGCACAAAAGCAACTACTAAAGAATGCAAGAGCAAAATTATTTAAAACTCAAAAAGACTATCAATATATACCAAATAGTTCTAAAAGTGTGTTTCAGAGTATTCGTAGCGTATTTTTTTAAATAAAAAAAATGCTTTTATGGATAAAGTTTGATATATACTTAGAACAGAACCATAAACTGTTGCTATTTTGCTTTCATTAATATTTCAATAAGAGGAATAACAGACTGTATTATAGAATTTTTTACTAAAAAACCAAAAAGAAAACCATGTTCAGATAAAGGTGACAAAGGAAGTGAAAAAAGGTTAAAGCAGGTGAAAAGCCAGAAAAAGGAGGTGGGGTATAGATAGATTGGTGATAAAGCGTTAAAATCAATTCTCATATTGAAAGTCTTATATGGTGGTTATTTGATAAAAAGTGGCAACTGTTATGTGGCTTGCTGATAAAGCGTGGGCATTAATTATCGCATTTGCAGTCTTTATATATCTTTTAGTTTAACGTTATTCACAGCGCAATGTTAGACATAGAAGAAAATAAATAATATTATAATGGCTTATCCAGGAATTGCTAACGCTGGAGAAATTGCTAAAAAACTTGAGACATTAAGTAATAAAAATTCTGGAAATTCAGTATTTTTTGCTTTGTTGCTTTTATACCTAATTTAAGATGTTCTTAAATTAAGTATAAAAGCAGCTTTTCAAATTCATTATCAACATCCAGGCTTAACAAATGAACCTTCATCAGGCAGCGATGAGTCTTTTATTTATAAGCAAGAAATACCACTATCAAACGTAATATTAAATATTGACGTTAAGTATGCAAAGATTCACCAAACCCAAAACTGAAAAACGGAATTTCAGCATGTCCTTTATCAATTTCTAATTTGGAAAACCTTATAGTTTTTATAAATAAAAACTTTACATTTAAACCAAACAATACAAATGTTTTTCAAACATATTATTGGGTTCGAATTGCAGACTCTGTTTTTAGAGGTTATAAACCCAATAATTTGGTTGATGGAGATGGACCTAACACATGCATTAACAGACTTAGTTTTGCCACCAGTATGGTTTCTGCTGAGGGGTAAGCATGTTTTGCTTTACTCTACTGACAGCTTTATGAGAGCTCTTTGTTGATTTCACATCTATTAAACTTTTAGACAAATATTATGGCACCTTACGGTGCCCATTCGAAGCACGAGCGGTTTTAACCCGTTAAACGTTTCAGTTGAAAATACAGTATTTGAAGATATAAAAAAAGAATTTGTTATTCCTAAAGAAATGGTGTTGGAGAGTTGGAAATATCAATACGATGCGCGCCGAATTGTGCAAGATTTAAAAACATTTGATTTACAAGTAATTAACCTTGCTATTGGTCAAGTTCCTAAGGCACATATAAGTATATGTAACAAGTAACTATTACAAATCTTGCACGGAGTTGTGAAATCTTGCACTTTTTTTTACCACGCAACTCGCTAACATACCTATTAAGTTCTTCTTTGTTATCTACTAGCAATTCTAAAGAATCTAGAATCGCTTTTATATTGTAGACATGCCTTTCTAATTATAAATTTATAATAAAGCTTTCTAATATTTACTATAGCCCAAAAGGGTATCGGCGTGGTCTTGCTACTATTAAAAAACTTGCAACTGCTGGAAAAGTTTCTGAAAAAAAAGCATGTGAATGGCTTAAAAACCAGGCGATATGGCAAATTAATTTGCCTGCCCCTACCTGTATACTAAGAGCAATGGTTAACAAAACTCATCCTAATAAAGTCCAATTATACTTTCCAAGCTGATCTGCTTTATCTACCTCATGACCAAGTTGGTCGATATACCTATAAATTTGCATTAATGGTTGTTGATGTAGCTAGCCGCTATAAAGAAGCTGAACCTATTACTAACAAAACGGTTGCTAATGTCTCAGAAGCTCTTGCAAAAATATATAAGCGTGGCCCTCTCACCTGGCCCAATCTTATCCAAGTTGATGCTGAAAGTGAATTTAAAAGGGCTATTACAAAACTTCTTGAAGAAAATCTAAACTAGGCGAGCTGCAGCTGGAAATCATCGAGAACAGTTCATAGTTGAATGTTATAATCGCACACTCGCTTAAAAACTTTTTGGTCACCAGTATGCTCAAGAGTTGCTAATGACTGAAAAATCAGTTGCATGGGTAAAAGGTTTACCTGATTTTGTAAAACCAGATAATAGCCGAACTACACGCTTACTAAGGAAAAAGTCAATAGATGCAATAAAAATGGAAAAAACAATTTTAGCCCATTCGATGCTTGCTGTAAGTAAAGAAATTTTAGTTCCTCCTTGTGTGAAAATTCGTTACTTGTATGCTCCAGGTAAGCTAGAAGGGGACCCAAAAAAGGGCAACTGATCCTATTTGATCTTTAAAGACTTATTCTATTGATTCAGTCGTGCGACAAATCGGTCAACCAGCTCTTTATCGTCTTGTTGGTGGACCGAATAGACAGTTCGTTAGTGAAGAGTTACAACTTGTTTAGTCTGGAACCCAGTTACCTCCTGATAAAATACTTAAATAAGTTTATGGCTATGCCCCAAAGTTGTAATCCATCTAGAGCGATCCAGGATTTAGTGTCAAGAGGAGATAACGACGTTTTAACTTGCTCGTATTAAACAAATTGGTGTCCCTTGCTGTTAATTCTAATGTGTATTTTAGTTCAATTTGCTCTTTAATGCATTGCTTGTACAATTCATGCTTGAAATCTTTTTTAACGATGCTTGAGATCTTTTTTTTATCATTTTTATCTCTCCTGCAAACTCCTTTTGCTATCTTCTCGTTATATCATCTAGCTCTGAGAACAGAGTTCTCGGAGCTGGAGTATACAGCAAGAAGTTCTTGAAGATGATCTTTTGGATATTCACTAAATTCGTAACTTTCAGAATTTTATAAAATATCTTTGTAAATATCTTCAGTTTCTTCTTGGAACAATAAACTGTTAGTATTAGTATAAAGTAGTTGTGCTTTTTGGTTATATTTTAATTTAATCTGGTTTTGCCAGAACTCATACATTAAGTATTTGCTGAGGTCTAAAACAGCTTGATCAATATTATTGACTTATTAAAAATTAACCTGGCTTTCGTGCTGTGAATGACAGCTAGGTCACCATCAGACATTTTATGTGATGGATAAGCTGGGTCAGCAGCAAGCCGTAGTCAATCTTCCTCGTTCCCGCGAACAAGGTCTTCACTTATACGCTTGCGATATTATAATTCGCTATTGTTCATCAGCTTGAAGAAGCCTTTTTCTAAAGCTGTAGTAGCCTTAGCTTTTAAATCTGTATTGAGCTGAATGTAAGGCGCCATCCAGCGTTCTTGCCTAAACTATACAGCTCTATGAACTTTAGTAAACCACATTCCAAGTGATTGGTATAGCTTAAGATTGCAATAATGAACAATGAATTTTTATTTTTTTTTGTAAATTAGGGCTAGTTCTCAATTTTACATTATGTTTTCTTGCCATTTTTTGCCGATACTCGGTTAACCCCTTTTCTTCAACCATCATCCTCTCCGGACCTAAGGGGTAGTCATTATGCGAATTGTTCAACTCCTCTGAATACTCAATATCAGCTTCAACAACATAAACCTCAACAGCCTCATCTGATTTTTTAAGGACTTTTTCAATCAAAGGTTTGCACCACTGGAAGCCTTGACCCAGAAGAGACTGTATCATTGCCCATCCGTATAAATTATTCGCATCCAAATACATTATATGCGAGTTTAGTTTACTATCATCATAGTCTGGACATCCTCGTATTGTTAGCCTTAGCAAAACGCTGTCATTGAAATTCCACCACGACTCCCTCTCTCCATAAAGTGGTGCATGTCAATATCAGTGAGTACCTCAAACTGAACTCTTGCCTTCTTCAACAAAGCATCCCAACTCATTCCTGGATCGCTAAGTAAAAAGCTGGGTCCAGACCATAGTAAGTCGTACTTGTAGTTCTAAATTTTAAGTTTGGAAAATGTGGAAGACCACAGGGAACTTATTTATACAAGGCCTAATGCGTAGCTTGAGATTGCATTCATTATGATCAACACCTCGATACTTCCCTATCGTTATTAAAAGCTCCATCACAAATGTAGCAGACTGTTGCTTCCGCAAATAAAGCTTTGTCAGTATTAGTCATAACCATTTTTTCCAGATTCCTAAACACTGCGTTCCTTCTGACTCAGTTTGAAGGCTAATTAGAAAATGCTCTAATGCATTCTCTTCGTGAAATAGTTAACAACGTTAACTGAAAGTGTTGGTTTTCGGCGCTGAAACTTTGCAATATCACTCACCTTAACTGGAAATTGAATTCCGTCAAAGTTAAGCTCGAAAAAATGCTGGCTGTACTTTGTTGTACAGTCCGAGTGCTTTTTCCCAGGAAGATCTACAGGGTATAAAACACTAAGAATGTCCCACTCAAAGCAGCGGTTGTCTGTGTTTTTAGCATTTACAACGCAGCGCTTCGGAATGCAATGTGGAGTAAAGCTAAACTTGTTGCATCTAATCTCCATTTAAAAATAATATTGTTTAGAAAAAATAGATTAAATTATAATAGTAAATAGTAAATAATAAATAGTAAAAATTATTTCCACGATAAAAATGTTAATGAAATGAGCGTGACCAATAAATATTAATGAAATGAGTGTGACCAATGAATGTTAATGAAATGAGCGTGGCAGAAAAATTTCCGTTGGAACCCCGATGTTGAAAACAATTTCTTTTGTGTAATATTGGAAAATGTTATTGGAGGACTTGCAATTGGTTTTAGCGTCGCAAAACATATTTTTAAAACCTTCAGATTTCTTTGGAACTATCAAAAAAAGTCAGAGGAAATATACAACATATATTGTTAGCGACGAATTTTTTATAGACTCCTCTAAGCAAATTTAATTTTTTCTTCTTTTTATTTGAAGTTTATTTGAAAATTAGTTTACGGCAATACACATAGATAAAAGAAAATTTAAAAAAATCTTTCAAGTTATTTTTAAGTTTTAGTATTCATTTATCTGTAAGATCAGAATTATTATCGGAACTATCTTCAAATTTATCAAACTATCTTCAAAATTAGTAACCATGAGCGAGATCTCGTCTCGTTCTCGTTTCTCGTGAGAAATGGGACTTCTCGTGAAAAACGAGAAATAGAAAATTCTCGCGAGAAGTAGAACGAGACTTAAATATTAAATACCAAATTAAAAATTATTATAATTTACAAAATGCTTAATAATTTGTTTTTTTAATTAATATTTTGACTCCGTGATTTTAATTAGATTTTTAATTAGATTGTTTAATTAGATCTTTTTTAAAAATCTAATTAAAAAATTTTAATTAGATTTTAAATATTTTTAATTAGATTTTAAATACAAAAGCTTTTTGTATAAAATAGTGCACTTTCGACTTAATTTCATTAGTTTACCAGTGGAATTCAACTTGACACATATTGTTCATATTGAAAAGAAATATTCTTGCCTCATTTCAACGATCAAAAATGTCACCAAGAAAAAACAAAATCTGGAGATATTTTCAAAAAACAAGTGACGGTGCTGAATGCAAGGCGTGCAAAAAGTCTTTGAAAACAAAAGATGGAAACACAAGCAGACTTCATTGTCACCTCGAAAAAAAAACACAGCAAAGATTACGTTAAGTATTCTGAAAAAACTGACGACTCTCTTCTTGCTCCTAAGAAGAAACAAATCGAAAATGCTTGAAACAAAGTCCAAATATGACAAAGACAATTCCATTCAAAAACAGTTTGACTCTGCAATGCTGGATTACTTTTGCATTGATCTGGCATCCTTTTCAGCAGTCGAAGGAAGAGGTTTCAAGAAATTGTTTGACATTGCAAACCCTAAACTGAGCCTTCATCACAGAACAACATATTCTAGAAAGCTTTCAATTCGGTCAAGAGAAGTTCAAGCTGGAATGAAGAGCATAATAACGGAGATTACGCCAAATCTAAAAAGTGCAGCATTTACTTCTGACCTTTGGACTTCTAGAGTTCAGGACAGCTACATTTCTTGGACTTTTCGTGCTATTGACGAAAATTAAAGACAATACTGGACACTCCATGTCCAACAGTTCCTAGGCAGACACACAGGTATCTTAATTGACGGAAAGCTGGATTCTTTCTTAGAAGAATTAAATTTGCCTGCTGATTTGCCAATGTACTGCGTGAACGACCAGGCAAGGCAAGAAACATGAAACTTGCAGTCAAATTGTTGAAGCGCCTTGACCAATACTTGTGCAACAATCATATTTTGCAATGTGCAGTTCGAGACTCATTAGGAATGACTGCTGGAATAGATGATGCGTTGCAAACATGCAAAGATTTGGCTTCTTTAACTCACCAGTCAACAGTTGCAGCTGAGTTGCTTGAATCAGAATCAGACGCTCAAGGAATCAATTTTAGACAGTTACGCCAATCTGTTGACACAAAATGGAATAGTAAACTGGATTGGATGGCTTCTGTCCTACATCTAAGATTTTTCTTCAAAGACCATCAGTGCATCACACTGGAAATCAATCGAGGGAGCAGTAGAAATTTTGGCACCACTTAATGAAGCTACAGAAACGTGGTCGGCTGAGTCTATTCCAACAATTAACACTGTCGCCGATTCTCTTTATTTAATCCATGACAAAACTGATCAATTTATTGAGACGGATGGAAAAAATGGCTGCGGTGTCTTGTATGCAAAAGACTTGAAAAGCTGCATTGAGAAAAGATTTCCTCTTTGTCACACTGGAAACTTATTGAGTGCTGCAGCAAATTACTTAAATCCTGCTTTAAAGGGACTTCACTTGAAGCTCTTCAAAAAATTTCAAACAACAAAAAAATGGTTAGCCTCACAGGTAAAGGATAATGTTGAGTGCCAACCTGTTGCCAGAGTTAAACGTCAGACTTGAAACACAAGAGCCAACATCTGAACTGAATCCTATTTTGAGCGAAATGTGCTAGTATGAATATCTCCCTGATGCCAAAAAAGACTTTCCGATTCTTGATTGGTGGAAATTGCATTTAAACACATTGCCAGAACTCTCTTCATTAGCGAGACAAATTTTAGCTATTCCAGCAAGTTCAACTAAATCAGAGAGAGTTTTTAGCTCAAGTGGAAATGTCGTCCGATCATCCAGACACAACTTACACCCAGAAAAAGTAGAACAAATCATCTTAATCAGAGAAAACATTGTCTTGTTGGAAAAGTTTGGCAAAAAAATTCTGAAGTTAGTACTTCTCACGAGAAGTACTAACTTCTCGTCTCGGTCTCATCTCGGTTTGAAAAAACCTAGTCTCGCTCATGGTTAAAAATTAGGCAATATTTAGTTTTTTGAAAAAAATAGAAGTTAAAATGAAAAATATTAAACGACTTATAACAACAAAACTTGAAGAACAAAAAAACTAAGAAGCAACATTTACAAATATTATAGGCTTAAATCTAAAAATTATCACGTTAGACTTGACAAACTCGAAAATGAAATTAACATCAATAAATCAAAAACTTTAACTTTAGAAAAAAGCTTAAGCGATATCAAAGAAACTATTAATTCTCAAGAGAAAAACTTCACAACTTTAACATCCAGTAAAAAGAAGTTTTGTGTTGCAGAAAACTTTTCCACTAACTATCAAAACAATTTAACCCACATCAAGATCCAGCGAAATGACGTTTTGTGTTGATGATGACTTTTGCACTTAAAATATGTTATGCTAGCATATGTTTTAATTTGTCCGAAGGAAAACTAAGCATGCTCAAGTGATTATTTTTCCCTTCCCTATCCTGTTCCCGTAGAAAAACGGATGAGTAGAAGCTCACCCTTTAAAGTCAAATGAGTTTTGAAATATGAAATGCATTGATATTTTTTAAAAACGTTTTTTTGAAAAATTATTGAGAATTAATAAAAAGATATTGTTTTATATCAGAATATTATTTTTAAACTAAAAAGTATTATAATAAAGTTTTCTGATGTTTTGGGTAACAATTTAAGATTTTTATTTATACCGTGCAATACCAATATATACCGATATATTAAAAAGTTTTGAATATTCCGGTATTATTGAAACTTTACTAACTACCGTTTAATTATCAAGTTTAAACATGGGTTTTCTATTTACCTAACAATTCTTTGCGTTTAATGCGTGTAATCAAGGAGGTATAATAGCTTAGCTATGTTTATGATAACTCCTTGATTTAACTTAATGTTTGTCTAGTGTACTCTCATTTGTATAAAGTACAAATTTATTCTGAATAACATAAAAGGTTTTGTACCAGTTCAAAACCATTTTCTCTGTAAACATTGTAATTGCTTTTTTGAATGAAAGCTTTATTGAAAAAATTGGTCTATGAAGGCTAATTCTTTCAATAGCAGGTATATTTATAGGTGCTTCAATATGTAATAGATTGGCTTACTGTATACATACCAGTACACTTAAAAACAAACCAACAAACAACAGAGTTTAATGTAGCTGCTTGTCCGTAAACTTCAATAAACAGTAAAAGTATTTTATTATTAAGAATTCCTTTGAAAACATACAATTAGTTATACAAAATGATCATAGAAAATTCCTAATAAATATTTTAACTTGTTTTGGAAATTGTTAAGTTTCAGACAACGGCCTAGTTTACCTTTATTATAAGTCACTACTGGATATTAGATATAATTTAAAAAATAGCCGTTTTAACAATGTAATTCAATTAAGTTTGAAAATACAAGATTTAGATACTATTAACGCATTTAGCTGTCATTATGTTTTTACAATTTAATTGGTTTTGGATGCTTTTTAATTAAAAGCAAATAGTAATGGTGATAAAAGAGGTTGGTAGTAATGATAAAGTGCTAAGAATATAGTAATTACAAATTAGATTGAATGATTGACATTCCTCGGTATAAAAATTTGACCTCTTATTATTTGGTTTACAAAAAATGAAAACTTATAACTAAATAGCTTTATTAAACAAAATTTTCTTTTAAGAAGGCTCTGGACTCCCCCTCTACAACACCGAGTCTTAATACGCAGTTTACCCTACATCAAATTGGATTTGATGTAGGGTAAACTGACCTATTTCTGGCCACGTCCTAATTTCCCGGCCGATTTTCAAAAGCACTAAAATCTTTAATGAAGAGTGGGATTGTTCTGTTATAAAATTAAAAAATAATATTTTAGGTCAGTAAATTTTAAAATATTCAGTTTAAAATATACGAAGACTTCCCGATGCTTCAAAAATATATTTGAAATATTTAATAAACTTTTTGTCTCCTTAAACTCAAAGTTTGGTATTTTCAAAGTTTTTATGATTACATTCAAGTTATTAAACGCTTATAAATCGCTCGAATTGCAAGTAATATTGGAAAATAATATTGTTAAAACTGTGAAATGTCAATAATTCTTTTAATTTGTGAATTTCTTTATACAATAAGAATTAAGCTCAAATGGCAAGAAATAGGTCTTTTAGCTAGCATCTAAAAAATTGATTCCTAAACACGTACTAACTTTAATTTTTTTTTTAACTTTATAATATTGTATTCATCGTTTAATAACCGTTATAAATAATAAAATCAAAGTGGCCAGAAATTGATCAGCTTGCCTTAAATAGTGTTTAAAAGGTTAAATCTTTAATGAAGAGAAATGCTGTCGTGTTAAGCATCTTAAGACAAGATCTATACTATCTTGTCGTAAAATTCTGAAGATCATTACCATCTTCTTTTATATATATACGGCATGGAATTATTTTTTCAGGTAAAAGTCAATTGCTGTAGTTAAACATACGCGCCTTAAACGTTACATAGTACTGCTACTCGAATTCGCTAACACCATTAAGCGTTCTCCTAATAAAAAAGGAATTTATTTCATTTAATTTGTTATAAAATCACAATAACTTTTAACTCATAACTCAGATAAACGCTTAAACTCTTGACTTGATAACTAATTTTAACTTTTGACTTGATAACTAATTTTAACTTTTGACTTGATAACTAATTTTAACTTTTGACTTGATAACTAATTTTAATCATAAATTTAGCTAGTGGTTAAATTTATAATCAAAATTCGTTTATTTTAAACGCTACTTAAACTGATTAAATTTAATACTAGTTAACATTAGAACATTATAATTATATGTCACCCATTTCGATCAGACTTTCAACTTGATTCTATGTTAACAAATTATAAAATAGACTGGCCTAACTTCAAAAGTAATTTTTCTTCATATTACTAGCTTAGTGCATCATACGATATCAATGAAAAACTAAAACATTTTTTTATTTAAATAAAGTAAACAAATATTTTTCGCAAATGTTAAATTGTTTTATAAAAGCCAATATACTTCGTTAAAGGCGTTAAAAAAGGACCGCAATGCTTTGCGTTTTTTAATGTTAATCTTATTTACATCTTTTTGTTCTACATAGAAGTAATCGAGTTTAGTGCATCTTGTGCAGCTTTTACATAGAAGTAATCGAGTTTAGTGCATCTTGTGCAGCTTTTTTAGTAGCTTCATCTTTTTCTAAAAGCTGCAATAATGCCGCGTCTTCTTCCATTTTTGCAACTTGATATCGTTCAAGCTTTTCACTATTCATTTTTTCTTTAAGTGTATTGATAATTTCCTCGTTTTCATTTGCAGCACTTTTTTTAACATCTTTTATATTTGTCAGCGGTAGATCTTCTAACATTTTTAAAAGGGTATCTGTCTCAGAATTTTTTATGATCAGCGGATCATTCCTGGAAAATTTTCTTATTTTTGTTTCATCTACAACTTCATTTAGACGTTTTAATACTTCTGATGCGCTCTCTGAATTTTTCTTTTGTTCTTTTTTGATCAATTCGAGTAAAGACTCTTCTGCTTCTTTTTCCGTTTCTAAGTTTTCTACTGTGACGTTTGAATTTTCTATAATGTTGTGTAAACCATTGTTATTGTGTTCACGAGATTCTTTGCTTTCCTTTTTCTGAGGTTCAGCTCTTTTGTCTTCTACAGATATAATCTTAATCGAAAACTGATCGGTTTCTTTATCAGATCCCGGTGTGTTAGAATTGTCGCGATTTTTTTCGATACCTTCTGATTTTTTGTTGCTATTTTCGCTATGCATCTCGGTAATATCCGATTGTTTGATGGTATTTTCAGCTTCTTTATTGGTGCTTTCAGATTGAATATTTTTTTTGTACTCTTGTGATTTTTTTGATAAGTCCGTGTTTATATCTTTTTTATCTTGCTCCAATTTTTCTTGTCTAATTTTCTCTTCAAGAAACTCTTGCAAGTTAGCTTTGGTGTCAATCTTGGGTTCGTTTTCTTTAAACAAAGGCTCAAAGTTTGATTGTTTTTTTGCTATAGCGTCTTCAACTTGTTTTTGAAGTTTTTCAATTAGCTCATCTTCTTCAGATTTTTTCGCTGGATTTGCTTTATCAGGGTTCGTAACTAAAATAAACGTAAGGTTTTGAATACAAACTAAAAAAAAAACAAGGAAGAAAAAGTAATGCATAACAACATTTAATTTAAAAATGATAAATAATTTATTTAAACAGTATTAAATAATTTATTTAAATCAACTATGCGTAGTCTCCTAAGCTTCTAGCCTCCTTTTACACAAACTCCTCAATCGCGTTACGTTGGTTTAGTGTCCGTAACAGCTAAAAATGCGGTTTCATAGCTTATTTCTAGCTGAGACAAATGTTTACCACGTCTCCATTTAGTTTGCTTTTGCAAAATAGTTACCACACTTCCATTTAACTAGATTTGATAATTTATTTAAAAACTCTCTAATTACCTTTTGGCATTTATTTAAAGCTTTTTTAACTAACTTATTTAATTATTTGTTGTTGTTTTTTTTATAATTTTTTAAATATTTTTCTTATTTTATGAATCTAAAAATTTATTTGCTAAGCTTTATCGAAATAAATAGTATAAATAAATAAATAAATAAATAATACAGTAGTTGAAATTGTAGCTATATACTTATATATCATATGTATACAAGACAATAAAATAAAAACGCGATTGATTTTTTACAAGTTTAGCTATTTTATCTATTACTTAAAGATCAAATATCTCATAACCAATCAGTGGTGGGATCACGAATTATGTATTAAAACCGTCTTTCGACCAAAATGGTGTTACAATCTTAATAATGATGTTGTAACAGCATTAAATGTACCTAGAACTGATTGTAAAAGAACTTACCATAAGCACACAGGTCACATGTTTTTTTACACACCTTTACCATGAGGGGTATGTCATTTTGGCAAAAACCACTATTTTTAAATAATTCACAAAAATGAGCTTGCTGTGGATCATCTTCACAATGACCTATAAAAAAAAAGTAATCCATAAAACTTAGATTAATTTAATGATAAATCTCAGGTTAGAATTCGGTTTCTTAACATTTTTGAATATTAAAAATAAAGAAGGTAAAATTAATCTTTAATTAACAAAAAGCGTACAAAAAGCTTTTTCAAAACCGTCAAAAATGATTTTGCAACAGAAACAAGTAACAGTTACATAAAACTTGACTCAAAAACTTCCTCATTTTATAAATTTTCATAGAGAAGATTGATATCCTCATCAATATTTAATACCTACATCTTTTTATTGATGTTTTTATTATGACCGACAATCATGAAAGAATCGTTGAATAAATTGTATAAATGTATCTTTTATGACCTACACACAGTCTCACAATATGCAAATTATGCACAGTGTCACAACATGCCAAATAAAGCAAAAAATCACGATGAATGCAGAAAGTATTTTTCTTTGCTTATGAAAAGCCAACAGAGAGATGATTGTTTTTTGTTCGAACTTTCACAAAAATTGCTCTTGAAATTAATTTCAAAAATCCTCAAGTGCCAACAGGAATTTGTGAAGAGTGCCGCATAGCTCAAAATCTCAATACAGTTTTAAAAACAGGTTTTGAACTCCAAACTAGGAATAATTAAATTTAAAAATACTGATTTTCATTAAAAAGTAAGAATCAATTTTTCTCCTACGAACGTAATAGTTTGATTTTGGAATCATCAATGTGATCGTCTAGTTGTGTACTACCATACCCCAAAAGGTTTTTTTCGGGACAGAAAGTTCAAATTAGTTTGCATTTTGTGACACTGGGTACATTCATTTAAAAACCTAGTGAATAAACAATTTGCCGACTACTTGCTGAATTAAAAAAACTAAACGTCGAAAGAAATTGATTTTTCTTTGATTTGGCGTATTTTTTCAGATTTCTTTATCCTAACAGCTTCGGGCATCTCTCTCAGAACAGAAAACCAGGTTATATAGTATATATAAGTTAAACTTATTTTAGGTTTTTATATTTTAAGGAAAATATAATATAATATGTATATATATATATATATATATATATATATATATATATATATATATATATGTTTACATATTTACATTTATAATTTATAAGTATATATGTATTATAATTTATAAGTATTATAATTTATAAGTATATATAATTTATAAGTATATATAACTTATATATGTGTGTATGTATATATATACATATATAATTTTAAGTATAATTTATATATGTATAAGTTAAACTTATCAAACTTATAAATATATAAATACAATAAATGTATGTATAAATTGTACATAAAGGTAAAATTTCAATTTGTTCACACATTTAACTAATATATAGCGTTAACAAGTAATTTATTAATTGTATATATTTAATATAGTACAAATAACTTTGCAAAACTAAAAAATATAATAGATCAAAGAACATCAAAATACTTTCTAATATTAATTTTGGAAACGTACCAGATGTAAAAACGCAATCTTTTACATTGCATGTAAAAGGGCAGGCTTGTTTTACTGCATCACTAAAGCATTTGTACTTTAACTTGGGACATCCACTCAACTTGTCTTCACAAACTTAAACAAATGAATTACATATATGTTTATTTAAGTTTAAAACATTTAAAAAATACATAAGTTTAATTTATGACAAAAAATAAAATCGGAAATAAAAAAATTGAAGCATTTTACCTGGACAGCCATCGCCGTTGGGCCCTGATAGCGTTATGCTATCCCAGCAACATCCGTATTCACTTGCATGACAGGACATGGGATAAACAGCACCTTTAAATGTTTAAATATCTATAAGTGTAAATAAAACTAGAAATCTGCAAAAAAATTTTAGATTTATAATTTCGTGAACGTTTAACGATCTACTATCTCGTGTTTGTCAAAGCTTTGAAGAAAAAAAGATATTATTTTTTATAAATGAATAATTTAATTAAAATTAAAATTTTTATTTTTTAATAACTTTAATGCCCTTATGATTATCTCTTTTTTTTTCTTTTTTTTTTTTTTTTACCTGTAAACAATTTATTTGGAAATCCAAAAAGTGTTTTGTACACCTTAAAGGAACAATAGAGTAAAGACCGGGACCATATGAGCAGGTTGTCCCAGTCAAGTTTATTTAAAGACTACGTGCTTTAGCAAGCTGGGAATCTAGGTAAAGTTTGATAGTTTTTCAACCCTCTTTCCAAAAAATATTATATTTATTGGATCATAGTTAGAAGGGTGGAGCCGTTTTAACAACTTTCAATAGTTCAAAGTAAATTTTAAACAGTTTGTTAAAATGCTTACTGGTGTTCGACAGAACGGCATTATCCAAGTTCAAAATTTAAAGCTCATATTTTAAGAATTATCTTAGTATATAACATTAAACGATATTGGTTAATAGTTTAAGAACAAAATTTTTAGTACTATAAACATTAAGATGGGACAGATTGGCCTAATTCTGATGGGGCACGTTAGCTATATGTTAAAATCAATCCACGACAATTTCTTCTTGTATACTAACTTGCTTTTATTTTCGACAACAATACTTTTGTATTTTGAAATATTTTGCAAATAAATAAAAACTTGAGGTAAATAATAGGAATTAAATAAAGATTTTACGTTTTTTTAATATTTAGAGGGTTTCATACGAACACATTTCAAATATTAATTATGAGTTTTTTTTTTTTTAAATAAAACAAATAAAACATAAAGTAATGCAAAAAAAAAAAAAAAAAAAAAAAAAATTTGGTGGAAATTAAATTTGCCCCCATTTTTAATCATTGGACCAACTCACACGATAGCAGGGCTAGTTTTTAATACATTTTAAAAAGCATTAAAATGTATTAAAAACCGATTATGAACTTTTAATAATGTTATTCATGGGTTATCATTGTTTTTTAGTACCAAGTTTTTTTAGTACTAACATACTCATGTTTTTTTAGTCCCAAGCTTACATTTAGTAAATTGTTTACTGTAGTAATTTTTTCAGTTTTTTTTCAGAAGATCAATATAAAAGTATTTGTATGTTTAATAATTTTTTTCATTAGCTTTGCTTTTATTTCTAAACAATTATTATACAATTTTAATTTGGTTTTAGAGTATTTTATAAGTGTTTTATCCATCCAGGGATAAGCAAGTGTTTTTGGTTTTGTTTTTAATACTTCATTTGAATTAGCTTTATTAAAAATCTACTGAAATTTGTTTAAAAATAAATTACATGCTTCATTTGCATTTCGACTCTAATAAACATCACTCCAATTCTCTATATATAATTTGTTCAATAGAATTTTTTTACAACAAGTTGAAAGGTTGCGTTTATTTAAATCTAAAATTTTGGGTTGAATATTTGGAATAACTTTTATGTATTTTTTGTTAATGTACATTGGGAAATGATCACTATTATCAGTCTTAAATATTCCTGCCTCAAATGACGTTTCTAAGTATTTGGTAATAAAAATATTATCTATTGCAGTTGTAGAAGTTCTATTTACCCGAGTCGGTTTATTAATTACTGACAAAACATTGTACTTATATAAACATATCAAAAAAGATTTTTTTCACGCATCCAATTATAATGTTTTTGTTATATGCATTAATTACTTCAATAAAAAGTCTTTCATAGTTGTTATTTGCAACACTTAATTGCTTTTTAATTTTAAATTGATACTTTTTAAGTACATCAACACCTAGTCCTTGGCCTTTTTTATTGCGACCTCGCGATTGGCTAATTAGTTTGTAACTTAACAAACTGTCAAGTTTCAAACAAGTCTTTGACTTAATGACGTCGAACGTGTAAATTGTAATAAATAAAAACCCTTTAAATTTTTTAAAATTTTGTCGATTTTTTTCAACCATATTTTTAATTTGATTAATAAATGACAACAGACAATATAAACAGAACTTGGTGATATCACAATATATGTCTCCTTGGTGACATTACAGTGTCTTCTTTTTGCTCCAACTATCTCTAATATACTAGCATGATTTATTTCATTGTAAATATTATTATAAGGCCAGAAAAAGAAAAAAAAAGCATATTTATATATCTAAATTTATATATCATTTCTTAAAACTAGCTATTGGTTACAACTTTGGGAAGTGATGCAAGGCTCTACATAGCAAAATCGGCAAACCTAAATTGAACAAAAATTCAAGTTCTCTGACCGAAAAATCGGTAATGCTTAGGTATCATGTGTTTATTTGTTTGCCGTAATATTTTATATTCATACAATAAAGTACAAAGTAATCTAATCAGTTTATTTTATTCAACTCGTGATTAAATAAACTCATTGAGGTTATTATTATATTTATCTTTAGTTAAAAAGACCAATGATATATTTTAATTATACATATGACAGACCTATAGGGTCTATTATTATTATAGAGCCTATAAGATCTATTAAAACTTAAAAATCTCACATCACTTAAACAATATATGCTAACTTGGCCTAATAAAATTAGTTGACGTCAATAGCAGAGTTTACTTTTTTTCATCATCAGCGCTCTGTGAAGTTCTATCACATTTACAATAAATCGATTTAATATAAAAACATCGTTAAACTTTTTGTCTTTTTGTCAAAAATATTATTACTTATGACGTAAAGGTCAAATAACTAAACTGATTTTGTATACCAGCATCATTTTAATAAAATCATGAACTTTTAAAATTATAGACTTGTTAAGAAATTTCTGCACGTTTCATTTTTGTTGGTAAACTGAAGTAATCTAGGAAACCTTCCTTAACTTATAGTTATGTATCAATTATTAGTACTTCTAATTTTGAATATTTGGTGTAACATATATATGTATTTATTTGTTAAAGCTTTTATTTGCGCTGAAAAATAATTAAGTGATGTAGCCGAAACCTTGAACCAATGTAACTTAAAAGTAAAAGAAAAAAAACTTTATCTAAACATGGAAGTTCCATGATCTAACAGACGTTTTTAGATGTAAAACAACTTGTAGATATGACTATTTAAAAGAGTTATGAAAAACGCCTTTTTAACTGGGCATGTTTTTACTGGGCATGTTTCACAAAATTCAAAAAATAAAAACAAGAAGTAGAAAGGGTTGAAGATTACTCTAAAATTGTTTATCTTTTGTATGAGCTTATTTGCAATTATTATAAACCAATATATTACATCGTACCTATGATTACGGTAACTACGGTAATATACCAATAATAAATAATTAAAATAACAACTTTCTTAATTGGTTTTAAAATAATTTAATACTTTGTAATAACTTAAAAACAAAATGTTAAAAACTTACGGCATAATCCACAAGTTTTTGGGCACTGGAGTTTCACACTTCTTTTCCCACATTCGTTTGCAAATAAATAACAGGATTCAAACGCATCGGAACAGGCTAACAAAATTTGAAATATAAATAAATGATGCTTTATTATCTAAACTCAAATATTAAAAAATTTTATTTTTGAAATTCATTAATTTTAATTAACTTTAAGTTTTAATTGTATTAGTAAATGGGATCACGTACAAAATGTTAATGAGTTATTTATTACAATAGATATGAATATATTTACTATATATATGAAGTATTTAATATATTAAAAATATTATAATATAAATGCGAGAAAATGCGGAAAAAACATGTGCATTCACTGTTTCTTGAAAAATTAGAAGTAAATCACCAGCTTTAAGGAAACAGCGCATGCGAAGTGAGATTTGAACTTTTTAAATGTATTTCAATCAAAAATGTTTTATCTCTTTATTTGTGCAATAACTTATTTTTACATAATTTAAAAAAGACCGTATAACGAACTACTTCAGACAAAAACGCGCAGTAATGCGCTATGTAAAGCCTTGACGTAATTAGTCATTCTTCCAAATACATTTAGCACCTTTAACATTTGATGAAAAATATAAAAAATTATTACCTTCCAATACTCCCGCTAAAAAAAAAGGAAATCAATAATAATATTAACAATTTAAATAGATTAATTTCATTAACTAAACCCAGCGGGCACCAACGTCCGTAATTGTCTATGCAAAATTTTAAAGTCGTCACAAGTCCGTAAGACTTCCTTAAGACGTAAAACGAACGTATTATGCCTACTGAGAATGTTCAAGACACAATATACCGTATAAGTTACAGTTAGTAACTGAAACGATATATTGTACATACGTAACCGTAAAATTAAGTATGTACCGTTAACTTAGCGTAATTTTAAAATTAGGTAAGCGTCTACGTGAACTCAACATAATCGTAAAGCTAAGTAAATATGTACATAAACTCAGGGTAGTCGTAAAATTAAGTAAGTGTGTACCGTAAAATCAGCTAATCTGGCACTTTAAAATTTTTAATTTTCAAATTTTCATTTTATCTTTTAAAAACTATTAATTTTTTTCATACGTTAGCCATCTTAAGGATCTCTAGAGAAACAGTTTATTAATACTTGTTCTGGTCCGTAGCAAACAAATTGACGTAAATAAGGTAAAGAGAAGCAAAAAAAAACAAATATTGTCAATTTAGAACTCAAAGAATGAATTTCCAAATTGGTTTTTGCAATAAACAAAAGAAAAGTACATTACTATTAGAATCATTTTGGTTTCGTGACTTTGGTATTTCTATTTAAAACGGATGATTCGTGTTTTGCTCGGAAACTTGATTCGTTATTCAATTTTGCAAAAGCTTTTTGCAAAAAATGATTTTTTTTTTTTGTAAAAACGAGAGAAGAAATGCTGAGAAAATTTATAGAGTTTTTGATTTTTAGGAAGTTTGTGTAAAAAAAACTTTTAATGACTGGAATCACATCCTTAACAAAACTGTCTGCTTTAAAAATCTGAGCTCCAACATTTTGTCTGGGTTGAGTATAAGCAAAAACCAAACAGGGAAAATTGTTGCAGATATTCAACTTGAAGTCGCCAACAACTATTTAAAATGGAAGATAAAGTTGATCCTAAATTTCTTTATGTTACTCCGAAAATACAAAAAAAGCCAAAAAATGACGTGGAAAAAAAAAAGCAATATGAAAACTGATCAAAATTAAGAAAATATTTAAGAAATTTGTATTCTCCTTGTCATGTCTGACAAGACACTCAAATGTATGCAGCATATATTTTGTAACATTACATTTCATTCAAACAAATTATAAGCAGAAAAAGATATTTTGTTTGTAACAGGTTTTATCATATTATTTTATACCAAAACTTTTTTTTAATTTTCAAGCAAATTAATGTTTGGTAGTTTGTGATCTATGGAACCAAGTTCAAAATGGCGTACATATTTTCAGTTTTTTAGCTGCGCCTTAATGGTTATATACTTTTTTAATTGTTTATGAATAAAATAGTAAATTGTCAAAATACAACCAACACAAAGGAATTTTTTGTCGTATTTTAACTTAAGATATTTTCATAATTATTCGCCAGCAGATTAGCTAATTTCATTGTAATATGTTTAAAACAAATAGAGTTATAATATATTCATACAGTAAAAAACAAGTTTTATATATTCCAAAATTTATCTTCTTCTATATAAATAATTAAATACTCATAAAAAATTTTTTTTTGTTAAATAAACCTGCTTCTTGATTCAATTTATTGTTAGGCGCAGGTTTTTCCAGAGTGCTCCATCCACTTGCCACTGATGAAATCGCAACAATTGTGAAAGCATACAATAATGTCATGGTTGAGCTAATTGCTAACTAACAATTTCTAATTAATAAATTCTAAAATAAAAATTAAGTTTTCATTACATATCAGTTACAAGAAAACAAGTGTTTGATAAAAATTGTTTTGCTTTATTATCTATCCAAAGAATTTTCCCAAGTATCTTTTGTCTTTTGGTAAACCAACCTACACTGGATTGGCAGCATAGACAAGTTCATTTTTTAGTAATTGATGTGACGTATTGCTTGGAAAACATTGCACCATAAGTAATTAAACAGCACTGTTTAGTATAATAAACTGAAAACTTTAAACAAAAACGTTCACTCTATTAGTTCACGGTTATAATGCCTTTTAATGACCTCTTTTAGTAAATTTACCTAACAAACTTAAGCACAAATACACTGGGTATCCAAAATGCACAGCAACAAATTAGAATGTCTCTGGAATGAAGTGATGTTTTACATACTGAATTCTCATAGAGTAGCAAACCACAATAAATATATTCTTGAAACTAATCCAACTAATCGTGGCAGCTTAAAGCGCTCCCACCATTTTATAACCAAATAATAAACAATTTTTACAAAATTAAAAAAAGATTCAATACCCCAGTTACAGTAACATACGGTATATTGTATCTTAAAAATTCCCCTATTTTTGAAATAGAAGAAATTCTAAATTAACCCATTTTTTGCAAAAAATGGGTTAATTTAGAATTTAAAAAATTTAAATATAAAAAATTAAAATATTCAAAATAAAAACTATTTAATTGCGCAAAAAATACATATATAAAATGATTTTGTTTTAGTAGCCGACATCACGAAAACATTTTAACCAGAGTTTTTAACTATTTTCTATATATTTATCTAATTTATCTATTTATCTAACTTATTTCAATAGGTTTAACAGAGTCTAAGATGGGAGAAATAGTAACAGCTCAAACGATCGAATGGACAAATAAAATCTTTAAAAAATGACAAAACTTCGACTATTTATAAGTTCCTTTTCCATTTTTTTTCTATTTGATATTTTTGTATTAAAATACACAAAAGAAACTCAAATTATAAAGCAAGTGAAATACTTTTTAAAACATCCTATTTGTTATTACCTACAAATAAAATGATGTTTAAAAAAGGGTTAGGAAATGATAAAACATGCCCGCAATCTAGATAACATGACGAGAGCGTATCTCATATGATGCACGAGTCTGTGAAAGTGCAATCTTTAATACTTTTTCACTAGATATTCTTGATCAACTTTATCCCATAAATTATCCTCATTCTAACACTTTAAAAATTTTTTTTTTTGATATGACGCGAACGCGAGCTGTAGAGAGTTTTGCTATACTTTGTTGGATACTCTTGTTATGAAAATATTTTGTAACATGATGAAAATAAAACATTTACTGTAAAGTATTTATCTAAAAAAAAATTAAATATAAAGTTAAATATTTTCTCAAGAATGAACTAATTATAATCATTAATCAAAATGAAAAAAATAAAGATGAAATAAGAAAAATTTTAAATCTAGGTACGTAAATATTTTGATTAATTCAAAATTTCTAAAATATATTTTGTAATTTTTGTTTTTACTTTTTGCACGTTTTATTACGAGTTTGTCATTTATTTATTTTTTACCTTATTTTTGCTTTAAAGATGTTTCTGAATTTTAAGAACTCCTTGGACATCTTTGTTAATCGGAGAATATTTTATACATTCTCTTTGTTTTTTCACCTTCTCGTAATGTTATGATATTGACGTCAATAAGGTAAATAGCTGGATGACGTAATAAATCACAATACAAAGAAAAAAAATTCCTTTTTAGCAAGCTGAACTTATCTTCTCAGGTTTTGGTATGCGGCCTCTATATGGCAATTAGCTGGAAGAGGATAAACCGCAACACCTTTATTAGTCCGAGAATGTAATGGGAGTAGAAACTCTTGGACTGTATTCACTAAAATGACCAAACTTTTCAACCTTGTTTATTTATATGGCCAAAGGCATAGCCGTAGGAGAATAAATCATTTAACGGTAACAAGCTTTATTTGAATAGAGAACACTCATAGTAAAAAGCTTCATATTTTTGAAGAAAACATCTTGCTTAAAAGTTTAAATTATATAATTAACTTGTCTTATACAGTTTGGTTATACTTAGGGGTGACCAAAGAGTACTTGTTCTATAGGGCATCAAATGGAATTATACCGCCTTTATTTATTCCGTTTAAGAGACCGAGAGGTTCAGAGTCAATTACTTTTAATGTTTTAGTTGTATATTTCATTGTTTTTATAAACATAGATGAAAATGTTTAATATAATTCACAAACAGTTTCATGAAAGTGTCATTCAACTAAATATAGTAATATAAAAAAATAAACTCAAATTTAGTTTTTTAATAAAACCATTTCTTTTACATTAAAAATTTGGTATATAAAAAAGCAATGGTTAATTGGAATGTTCATGAAACGATCGTGAACCCGAGTTTAAAACTTAATTATAAATAATAGAGGGTGAACTCAATATATTTTGTTTTGAAGTTTTGATCACAAAACCAGCTTCATTTAAACTTCAAGCTTCGATTAAAAAATAAGATAAAAACATTAAAAAAAGTTGTTTTTTTTTGAGTTTTATATTAGGGATTGTCCATAAAGTGCGTACGCTCGGAGGGGAAGAGGGGGTCTGCAAATGGCGTATATGAGATGGGAGGGCAGTGGGTCAATTATAGAAGAAAGGAGACACTAAATTTAAAAAAATATCATAAAATGTTAGATAAATAGGTTAAAAGCGTATGGACTTTTAAGGAGGTGGAGGGTACTTAAAAGTTTTCGTCCTACTTCCCCCTCCCCCTCATTTTGCTATTGCAAAATGCGGGTGAGGGGGGAGTTGGACGAAAAAAAAGTGTACGTACTTTATGGACGACCCCTTAGTTTAAATCAAGAACTTTGAGAAACCATAATTTAAAGTAAAAAAGATAATTGGATTTAAACAAGAAATAACCAATTAACACAACTAAGTTAGCTTTAGAACATAACAAAAATAGATTTCATTAAGAGATTTCAAAATGGTAAATATTAGCATTTATACTTTTACCAAAAAACTTTAGCAAGAAAACTTTAATCATTTGCGCATCCAAAACAATTTCCACATATATTTTTTTAATCAAAATATATAAGAGAATAGAACTAACATCTGGTGCGAATAGAAATTCCATGAAAAGAATCACAGGTCAAGTAAGCTTTTATGAACTCGCATTACAATATATCCGTTTATAGAAATATCAAAACTTAATATGCGTTCTTTACAAAGCCATTAATATTTATATATTTTTTTATTAAAAGAATTTGAAAAATGTCTATATATTAATTTAAGGTTTCTTAGTTTTTTAAAATTAGCAATGACAGATTTTTTTAAATTTAAATATTGTGCGTTTAGAAACGTCATGTCCTATTTGACATTTTTTGTAAAATGAGATCATTAGCAAAATTTAACAATCTACATGGATAAAATTCTTTTGAGTCTGAGTTTTGTCAAAATTCGAAATGTTTGATTATTATGTTTTGTTTATACAAATCTACTAAATATGGTATGCCAGTTACGACGTTGCGGTTTTAAAGGGTGGTATGCACTTTTAAATCCGAATATTCCTTTACAACGCCGATAGCATACATAAGCTTTTAAAATGTATTTACAAGTTTTGTTGTTGTTGTTGTTGTTGCGGTTATTAAGGAGCTCGAAGAAGTCCCTCGGTATTTCAATAGAACACTGCGGAAGAGCAATTAACTTGGAAGTTCACGCCTTCTTCCTTACCAATGTTGCCTATCTGGCCAGAGCCGGCATAAAACCTCGGACCTCTTGGACCAAGCCAAAACTCTAACCACTACACTACGGCTGCTATAAAATTATTTAAGTTTATAAAAATCTAAAATATTTTTTAGAACAAATTTGTAGATTTAATGTTTTAAAAATTAAAGCTATTAATTTTTTAAACTATTTCCTTTATTCAATTTTACTATGAGCAAAATACAAAACGCGCGAAGAGTGTAATTATGTTCAAATGTAATTATGGATCATGAGTGTATTTATGTATCAAATGATAAACAATTAAGGCCATGACGCGCATCATGCGCATGCGTGTATAATAATGCACCATTCTAAAGGTACTTTTAGACCAAAATATTATTAAATGATTGATCAATTGATGCCATGACGCGCATCATGCGCATTATTCATCATCTCGTCTAGGCGGGGTAAATGATTTTACGTATGAACGCAAAGTTAAAATTAGTTTTAAACCAAAGCTCTAGTTTAAAGGTTTGCCTCAGCAGAGGTCTTAAAATCTCTTTAAACTCTTGAAAATAAATAAATACAAAAATAAAAAGAAAAAAATTAAAAATAAAAAATATGAAAAAAAAGTGATCGTATAAATTTTACAAGTTATTATTACGTACACATAACGTCTTGTTAAGTTAATTTAGTTAAAAAGTTCTTACGTACAAAAACGTACAAATAATTACACATCAAAAAATAGATCTTCGATTTATAAGAGAAGTTTATAAATCTTTAAAAGTATATAAATATATCCAGTATATAAAAAGTATATAAAAATATCTTTAAAAGTATATAAATATCATCCACTTAAAATATTTGTTTAAAATATATATTTATATTGTATATATATATATATATATATATATATATATATATATATATATATATATATATATATATATATATATATATATATATATATATATATATAAGTTCAAGTGTATACGTACATATATATGTATATATATATATATATATATATATATATATATATATATATATATATATATATATATATATATATATATATATATATATATATATATATATATATATATATATATATATATTTAAAATATTTAAAGTCACAGTAATATAGAGAAAGAAATTTCCTCGGTGATAGCGCAAAATCGCATAATTAGCTATGGATGATACCGCATATCTGCAATACAAATTTTTTTACAAGTGAAGGTTAACTTTATCTTTTTTTTATTTCAACAGATTTTTTGCTCATTTTAACATCGGGAGTTTAGCATAATGTCAACAACAGATATTTGGTGTTACAATTATTAATTTAGTATCCCCGATATATTAAAGTTGAATCTGTGGTAAAACCAGTCATTTTAAATTACAAGGTAAAAAAATTTATTTTTTGGATAACTTAGCATTTAAGCAATTTACAAGGTTTTCAATTTTTACTTTAACAAAAATAGTCTTAAGTAAATAAGTATTGTTTACTTGTGTGAAGTTGTATTTTCAATAGACAGAGCAAATATTATTTGTAAGATGATCTCTATTTAGATGGAAGAATGATAAATTCATTTCTCCACCCGATTAATGAGTACATATGTTAATTGTTATAAAAAATATTATTAAGAAATATTGATGACACTTTGGGCAGAAACTTTATAACCGTTGTAGAGGTTTTCAGGGACGATGATTATAAATATGAAACTGTTTTTGCGATTGTGTTCAATTTTTTTTTAGATCTTTTTGCAAACCGACAGGCAGATATGCAGAAAGACAAACAACAGAAACAAATAAAATGAAAATGACAGAAAGAAGAAATTTGTAAGAGTTAATTTTTGATCGTGTTAAAAATAGGCAACAGAAAGTAACCGTAAAAAATTGGAATAATACCACTGAACATATTGGATTGAAAGAGTCGAATCAATAAAAAGTTTAACAACAAGAATGAAAATTTGAAATATATAAACAACTTTAAAGAAATCCCCCCTAATTAATAAGTTACATAACTTCATTACTCTGAATTTTGTATGATTTATACTTGTGTCTTTATATAATTTTTTATGTTTCATTTATTCACTGGAGCACAGTGAATAAATGAACTCAGCCGTGAATTATTGATGGTTAATAGGGGCATAGCCAAATAACTTTGAGGCTGAGGGAGTAAAGACACTGTACACTATACTTTTGGCATACTTTTATTAATTAGATTAGTATAAAATCAAAAAAATAGACATTTTGAAAATTGAGAAGAAAAAAAAGGAATTTTATTGAAAACAAATGTTATTGTTCATAACTTAAAACTAATAAATTCATTTTCATTTAGTTTGTTTGTTAAAAATGCATGAATTTAATCTTTAAGATCATTAATAAGGTCTAGTGAATCAACCTATTCACTGTACCCCAATTCATTGTCCAATTTCTTGGGACATTTCATGAGTGGTATTTCATGAGTGTTGTTAAAAGAAAAGCTAAACTAAAAGGAAACATAAATATCAATAATCTGAATGAAAAACTTCAACTTTTAAATTTATTTCAACCATGATCTCCATAACAAACATAAAGACGGTAAGAAAATTTACTTCAGTTAGCTAAAAACAAAAATTACCTACCAAAAACTGGTAGTCAAAAGTTATGAGGCTACTTAATTGTGGTTATAACCCTCTCTCAACTCTATAACTCCGAAACACGAAGCTTGACGAACAAGGCCGCTGCGCGGAGAAACAAGTTGAGCGCGGTACTACCAGGGACGTGGTGGGGATCGAACTATATATATATATATATATATATATATATATATATATATATATATATATATATATATATATATATATATATATATATATATATATATATATATATATATATATATATATATATATATATATATATATATATATATATATATATATATATATATATACATATATATATATATATATATTTATATATATATATATATATATATGTGTGTGTATATATATAAATATATATATATATATATATACATGATATATATACATATATATAATACGCTAATATATGAATATATATATATATATAATATATGTATATATATACATGCAATATGTATTAATGTATGTATATATATATATATATATATATATATATATATATATATATATATATATATATATATATATATATATATATATATAAAACTAGGAATAATAAATTCTAAGTCATAAATGAAAATAAACATGCATTAACAAGAGCTTTCATCAAGGATTCTAATAATCAATGGCAAAAACTTCAAAAATACCCAATTAAAAAAGGAGGAAAAAATAATTCAAAAGACTTTATTATTGCAAATTAGGCGCTTGAATTTATTGTCAAAAATTTATTCGTCGAATAAATTTTTTTTTGGTTTTAAATAGTAAAAAAAAAAAAGTAAATAAAATTTAAAATTGTTTTTTATTAAAATGTAATTATATTATAAGCTAAACTGAAAAATTAATTTAATTTACTGCTACGACAATAACAACAGCAACAACAACAATACATCATTACTATGAAAATAAAAATTAACTACATAAATATATTATTTACGGCTGACCTGACCTGCTAATTTACGTTCGAATCATCTACTAAACGTAAGTGTCGCAGTAAGATTTTAAGTTTACAACATGGAATATTTGCATTTAGCATTCACGAGCTTTCAAATTAATAACAACAAAAAAATTAAAAATTTTTCACAGATATGCTTATAGATCCTTAATAATCCGCTATAAGCAACATGCAACACGTTCATTGAATGGAACATGTTCTCTTTAATTGCTATTCAAATATTGTCTGCTCAAAAAAAAAAAGTTTGTCAAGGGGATTATGAAATGATGTTGATTTTATAGAATACAACTACAGAGTTATTTTTGTGCGTTTGTTCTTAAGTTCCAAAAATATTCTTTTTGTTTAAGCTTGCATACACCCTGAAAACTTGAAATAAAACAACGCGTGACGTGAAATTACACATTAAAAAAGAATTAAAACCATTTAAGTTCAATTATTTTCTTTCTTCAAAATACTCTAATAAGTAACCAAGGTAACAACTAAGCACCATGACAATTAAAAAACCACAAATCAGTTTTAAAAGTAGTATAAAAACCACGGATCCCCTTCCCTTACACGCGTAAAACAAAAACAACAACCAAAAAACAAACATAACAGCAGTAGGCAACGAGCCTAAACATTTATCTTTTTTTGTTTTATTTAATTTTATAAGAATCCAGGAAGACCTAATTTTTATCTCCAACAACTTTTTCTCAAATTAAAAGCAAATGCATTCAACACTTTATTTAATGCTCATATTTTTTAATTAATGGGTAACTCAGCAAAAAATCGACGTATTCAGTGAAAAATCGTATCATTCTTTACCGAATACGCCAGTAAAACAATAAAAAAACCCCGTCATATCGGAAAAATGTGATAATTGTTCGATTGGATTATTGAAAAGAATCAAAACGTCATCTCATACTTCGATAAAACTTAAAAAAACAAACTGTCAAGTTAATTTTCAATTCATTTTTCACGGCACGTACAAGGTATTTATTTGAGACTTCAAAAATAAAACAAGAAACGAAAAAAAAACTCTTATTCACGAGTTACCATTAAACATTCGGATTTCTCCGAAACTCACTATATTTAAAAATAAATTAAAGAAGTACTTATTTTTTAACAAACATTTTTTTTTTTTTTTACATAACTTCACTCATTGAAATAATTATAAAAACTATCTTATCACGTACTGTTTTTAAACTGATTCATTTAACATATTTAATTTAATTTTTTAATAATTTAAATTTTAGCATGTAAACAGAACATACTGAGTTTTTATAACTGAAAGCATTAAGATTCTGTATAAATATCGTTTAAGTAAATAAATAAACCAAAATATAAAAAATTAAACAAGTTTTTTTCAACTCAGAAGCTTTTTTCAAAAAATAAAAAGTATTTTACATGATTAACACCCAAAGAGGTGGAGGGCCAAAGAGGTTGAGGGCCAAAGAGTTTGAGGGCCAAAGAAAATATTTTTCAAATTCCTATACAGGGTGCGGGGAAGACAATACTTTAAATACAGTCATGGTTAAAACATTTAGTAAATTTTGAAGGTTTAATGAATTCCATACGCTACTTGTTTTTCACAAATATTTTTTTAATAACGCGAGTCACTCACCAATCATAACAAATTTTTAAAAGATAATAAATATTTTTTCAAAAACAACAACATACAATAAAAATATTGTTAAAATTGTTTCTTGATTAGTTTTTCTAAACGTTTAATTCGACTTGAGTCGCTCACCGAGGTTTCCTTTAAGTTCTCGTTGTTGTTTGGATTACTTGCCATCTGAGTTTTAAAAATATCTAACAACGCATTCTGTTCGCTCCTTTTCAGACCCTAAAAAAACATTTAATAAAAGATAGAGCTGAAATAATTTGAAACTGCTAAACAAAGCTTTAGTAAAAGGTGTGGAAACTCACTTTCATGTCTAAAAGTTTCTGGAAGTTTGACGTGTCAGCATCAGCTAACAACTTTATGTAACTTTCCACAAAACTAACTTGCGTAGTATGAGAAGACATAACAATCTATACAAAAAAGTATTTTTCATAGTTGTTTAAATGTGTCTTAAATGTATTTTATAATTTTAAAATCAACTGACTTAGTTCTTGACCCACGTGACTTTGAAAGACACCTCAGGATTGATAAAAAATAAAATCAGGAACCTTAAAAAGTTTTTTGTGTGTTGAAGTTGCAACCGCAGGAGATAAGAGTCAAGGAGGAGTCAGCTAAATATTATCCTCCGCATATAAAATCGCTGTAATTAAATATTAAACTCACAAAAAAAACCCAGCGTGCATAAAAAATGTCCTTGGCGTGGTTTTGTTTAAAAAAAAAAAAAAGCTCTGATTTGTTATAATTAACAACGAAATTACTAAAAGTTAACAAAAAAGAAGATTAAAAAAACAAAAACAAAACAGTAATAATATAAATTGCTGGTAAAAAAAAAAGAAATAAATAAGCATTATTAGATCGTTGATCATATAAATGTTAAAAATTGCAACCTTTAAGATCATTTCAGCTTTTGTCATCCCTTTATTAACAACTTTTGTAAAACTAAATAATAATTTATAAACGAGATGTGTAAAAAAGAAAAGAACAAATATAACATAAAAAACAATAACAAAAATAACGACAGTAATAAAAATACTAGTTATAATAATAGGCAGAAAATATACCCCGCCGAGAATCGGGTTAATTTTGAAACCCGTGGATCACGTAATTTGATGTCTTTTTATATTAAAAAAAGGTATTTTTTTTCCTCCAATTTTTACGTCATTAGAATTAATAATCTGATTAGACAAATGACGCTACTAAGTTACACTATTTTATAAAGTAGTTTTGTTTGTAGCAAACTCGGCACGGCAGAATTGCCTAAATCTCGGCCAGGATAAAACTAGTAATAGTAAGAAACAGACAAATAGATAACTTTTATTGTGTATATATTGAATGATAAAAGCTTTTAAAAAAATTTTATGAACGTACTATGCGCTTTACTGACAACAGGGTTAGAAAAAAAAAGAGTCCATACACCAACTAAGCTTGGGCAGCGACAATTGTAACGCATGGAATTCACTACAGTGCTATATTCCGATAATTTTCACAAAATAACATCATGTTTGTTAATATATATATATATATATATATATATATATATATATATATATATATATATATATATATATATATATATATATATATATATATATATGTATATATATATATATATATATATATATATATATATATATATATATATATATATATATATATAAAACTATGCTATGTTATTGCATAGATTTACTTTAATTTTTATTAATTATTGTTTTTTCAATTATTATAAAATGTAAATTTAAAATATAACAACAAAACTTAAGTAATCGAGATTTAATGAAATAAGCAAGAAGTGTCGAACAAAGAAAAATTATAATAATGGATGAGAACGCATGTTTATACAAGCAAGTTATTTACGAGTCATTAGTGGTTTACGTAGTTATTACGAGCAGAAAAACATAAGGGTTTTAAGAAAAAATTTTCAAGTTTTATTGATATTATCAAAGTTTTAACTTGATGTTGATGTTATGTTTTCTAAACATTTTTTTAAATCTTTACATTTTATAACAAACTTAAATATTTTCTATTGTAAAAAATGAAAAACTAAAAAAATGTCAAAAGAATAGCACTCGCGAGCAACAAAAAACAATAACATGATAAACAAAGCTATTTTTAGCTGTGTCATTTTTTGTTTTTTTGTTACTTATAATCTGTAATAATTAAGTATTTATGTTCCGTTTCCTTTTCGCTTTTATACACGATTTAATTTAAAGACAAAACCAATATAAACACAATGTATTTTTTAAATAATTAATTTAAACTTAATTAATAGCCCTAAAATTAATTTAACCGTAACCATTAATTAATGTTAATTTAATTGATAGATTTAAAATTGCAATTAAAAAAATTAGTTTTTGCAAGTGTTAAAAAATTTTAAGATTAAAAAAAACAACGACGACAAATCTGTTATGATTGTTAGCCTTTTATACTCAATTAAATCTCAAAATTATATCTCATTTGGACTATATAGGATAAATAGATAATATAAATGTAATATTACGAGTACGAATAATAAGGTATTCGCATAAGCCTGCCTTTTTGTGTTTTCTTAAATATTATTTCATGTTATCATAAATACCATTTCATATAAATCTATGTGTATTATTATATATATTTATATCTATAATATATATTTTTATATTTGCATTTGAAATGACACTGGGAATGTACAGAGAAATCAAGACTTAAGTTTTATGGTCTTTTTGTGTTTTTTTTTTCATTCATGTTATTAACTACTTACAATGTAGCTACAGGAGTTTTCATCTCCCCTCCTTTCTTAATCTTTTCAATGATTATTTATGATAGAAAGTTTTATCCTCATATTATATAAAAGTATATAACTGAAAATTAAAGAATGTACGTTAAATTGATGTTGATGTTTGAAAAATTACACTAAAAGCACTAATATTCGCCATCTTCTTAAAATTTACTTGAACACTGTTCTTAATCATTATAAAATTATATATTTTTTAAATTACGCAATCCGAATAAAATTGAATTTGGTTATATTAAAAAATTTTATAATTCAATCAAATGAAATTTTTATGAACTTTTTTTTAAAATAAAATATTTTTATTTAAAAAAAAAAATATTTTTTAAAATTATCTGTATAAAATATTTTTATTTTATAACACAGATAGATCTACAAAACACCTTGAGCTTACTAATTCAATCTACAAAGCATTTTTTATAGATGTTATGCTCCAAAAGCGCAATTATTTGGGCAAGCATTCTTTTATTAAATAGAAATCTCTTTCTCAAGCTTTAAAATTTATTCTTTTAAATTAAAAAATGTACAAATTACAAACTGAAACAAACTTAGTTTTTCAAGTCGATCCAAAAATCAGTTCCAATTAAATCAAGATATAGTAGGTTAAAAATTAGTCGATCAAAAATACAGTGGTTGTAAATTTAATTCAATCAAAACCTCAGTATGTTAAAAATTTGTTTGAAGAAAGCCCATAAGTTGGTACTCTTTCACAAGCAAATTATTTTTTTTAAAGACTGAGTTTTTAAAGAATGTTTTTGGCTATTATATTTATACAAGTTTGACAGTCAGGCCTGTCTTTACATATGTCCACCATAGGCAGCCGCTGAGGAGCCATAGTGTTAAAAGAGACCTGCCAGTAAGGAATCAATTTTTTTTTAATTAATAAAAAAAAACTTTTTTAAAATGAATTATAAAAATTAAAAAAAAAGTCACAATAAACTCTTTTATTCTATTTTTATACCATGAATCTTCTTTTTAGGAAAAATATAAGTTAACTTTGCAACTGGAAAGTTCCTAATGAGGCAATCAGTGAGCATAAGCAATCAGCTGAACATCTCTATCTTTGTTAAACAAAGTGAATACAGCTCCAGAACTGCAATTTTTTTAAACAGTTTCAGAGTAAAAAGGAGTATTGGAGAAGTGTGTTGCGTTGGGTGATATCTGTCACCAAATTCCTTTTTTTACGGATAAAGTTTAATTATACTTGTATTTTAATATCGTTTATCATTTTAGACTATATATATTTACTATTATATATTTTTTTGGTCCATTAATATATATATATATATATATATATATATATATATATATATATATATATATATATATATATATATATATATATATACATATATATATATATATATATATATATATATATATATATATATATACATATATATATATATATATATATATAAACTTCTGACTGGTTGTCAGAAAGTTTTTCCGTATTCTGTTGACACAAAAAAAAAAATTAAAATGCAAGACCGAAATTTTTTCTATTATTTGACAGACTGCCTGCCCCAACCAAACCCTCAGTCGATGTAGCAGCACTCCGTTGCTAGTCAGGCTATAAGATAGTCGATGTAGCAGCACTCCGTTGCAAGTCAGGCTATTTGTCAGTTGATGTAGCCATTACGAGTCAGGCCATTTGTCAGTTGATGTAGCAGCACTCCGTTGCGAGTCAGGCTATGTGATAGTTGATGTAGCAACACTCCGCGCATGATTTACAGTAAAAAATAAAAATATTTTATTAAAAAATAAAAAAATAAAAACATTGTTTATATTATTAAAAACATTGAGAATGTTTTAAAAACATTCAGAATGTTTTCAAAAACATTATGGTCAATTAAATATGCGTTTTTGCAGTTTTTTTTAAAAACGAATAACTTGTAATTAAATTAATGGTTTTAACTTTCTGACAACACGGAAATGTTGGATGAAAGTAATTAAAAGTGATGTATTTGTTGGCGAAAAAATCCTTTTTTACCTTAACGTACTCCCAAATGCAACAACTTATATATATATATATAGGCCTATAAACAAAAATCTAATGAGTTCTCAATTATAACATTAACTCAATTTTTACCTAAGTATAGCCCTTAAAGATTTCATTTTACTAGGCAAATTTTTTGCAAATAATTTTTGTAACTTTAGTTTCTTCTTAAAAATATATTATTTTAAATATTTACAAAATATCTTTATAAAAATACATTCATAAAATTTTTTTTATATAAATAATTAAGCTTTTTTATATAATTTATATATTTTTATATAAGTGTAAACTCAGTCAGAAATATAAATGTAAAATGTTGAAAATTATAAATAAAGCTAAAATTTTTATTAGTTTTTTAAGTGTTTACTTTTAAAAGTATTTATTATATATACATATATATAGTTGTCAATTAGTATAAATAATCCTACATCCTTGCATAAATCTAAATGAGAATGAAACAATGGAGGAAACAATTTAGAAAGTAAATAATGGTAGCCTGTCATTAAGTAAATCCAGTAAAGAGTATGATGTACCACGGCAGACTCTCTTAAGCTATATAAGTAACATAAACAAAATTGCAACTGGTTATAAAAAGCAGCTTGGCAGGTGACATAAGACTTTTGATGAAGAGTTACTGACATTGATTAAAATTATGGAAAAATAATTTTCAGGTTTATCTTTAATGATGTTCAACACTTAGCCTACCAGCTTAAGGATAAAATTAGTTTGCAGCCTAGGTTCAACAACAAAAAATAAAAATTGGCTGTATACATTTATTAAACGCCATACTAGTACTACCTTACACAAATCTGAAGTAACAACTTGCTCACAAGCAAGTGGATTTAACCGTCTATTTGACAATAAATTGTATAAAATAATGAATAGAATGTTAATCAAATATAACTTAGATAAGTTAGTATAAATACAATATAATAGATCCAACTAAAATTACAAGTATAATTACAACATAAACATAATTGTTATGAATCTGGTAAAAAAACTGTTTAGCAGGAATTGGAAAATGTCCTCATTAAAAAGAAAGCATCAAGTTGGAAGTCTTATTAGCGCAGAGCATGGTAAAAATGAAACTGTTATTTTTACTGTTAATGCAGTGTGAAACTATGTTCTTCCATTTCTTATTTTCCAAAGAAACATGATCAGCCCTGTTTTTATGAACAATGCACCAGCACTGTCTGTTGAATTTGCACAGAAAAAAAGAATGGGTGAATGTAGAACTTTTCCATTTGTATCTTGAAAATATTGCAAAGTTCACAAATTTAAAATGTGATAAACCTGTTTTTTAACCTAGACAGAAACTTCTTTATCCTATTCTCTAAATCCTCTATATCCTATTGACAATATGTTCCTCTTTTCTCTCAAAAAGTTATAAGATTTTAGATTATGCAATTCAATCTTGTATTATTATACTATCTTTACCTTCTCACAAAACTCACAGTTTGCATCCATTAGATGTAGATTTTTTCAAGCCATTACAAACTTCTATGCGTATCAAGTGAGTGAAGCTTTCTTGAAAACATATAGAAAGGCTGCAGCACTGCCTGTAATAGCTTTGCTAAGAGTGGCATCTGACCATATAATTCTATGTATTTGAAGACCATGAATTTTAACTAAAACACATTTGCCTACACAAAGGTATACACCATTAGCATTGATTACTTACTAAATGAGAAAGCTTCAATTTATCTAAAGGTCAAGCTGATGAATAAACTGCACCATGCACTACTTTGTAAATTTTTATTTTTTTATTAAGTTATTTAGTTTTTTCTTGTGATATTGCTCCATGCATTATATGTAGAAAAAAATTGATGATTTGCCTCATGAAGAATGGTTTCAATGCTTGAATTGTAGAAGATAATTCCTAGAAAACCTAAATAAGTATATTTAAATATTCTGACAATCAAGATGATGAATAAATAAACTTGAGTGATTACCAAATTTAGAGCACAGCAAACTGAAAGCATTTATATTCAATCGGTCATTACCAGTAACAACTTAAATTTTAAAATCAGATAGAAAAAGAAAACTGATAGAACCAATTATATCATCCAAAAGCAATTTATCATTTATGGTAATTTCAGATATTGCTTCTATAAATGACTACAATTAGATTTCATTATACTATCATTAATACAACAACCTCTATGAACAGAGTTCCCTTATCATCTGCACCAATACAGACAACACTACTATATTGTTTCTGGTTCTAACAGGTTTGGCAAAAACCCGTTGTTTTTTTTTAAAAAACCGGCTCAGTGGGTTTTTTGAGTAATGTTGGGTTTTATTGGGTAAATTTGTGTTTTATTTTTATTACGTATTTGTTAATTTTTTTTTGTTTTTTTGTTAAGTGATACTGAAAATTAGTATAATTTTCTTTTTTAAGTTTATTCAAAATATATTTTATTTGTTTTTTAATAATTTATAACAAGAATTTTTCAAATTATTTTGAAAAAGATTTCTAAACATAATATAAAACTGTAATAGAAAAAAAAATTACACATTAAATCTATATGTGTTGATTTATTTTAGATTTAAAAGTAATATTTTATATAATTAAAAATGTCAATGAGAAATGGGAAAAAGAAGGCTGGAGAATGGAAGGAAGTAACTAAAGTTTCAATTCAATTTGAACTTAATATTCAAATTGTCCACGCAGCAGCCTTGTTCATAAAGGTTTCTGTTTCGAAATTAAAGAGTTGAAAGAGGGTTGTTACCACAATAAGGAGGCCTTCTCGACTGTAGTGGCCTTCTTAGCCTTGGGAGGTGAACAACATAAAAGATAAAAAAGTGACATCTCAATCTGTAAAAGTATTTAAATAAAAATTGTGATAATGTGTTTCCAAATAATGATTCAAATATTAGTAAATCTGCTCTGATAGCTGTTATTGTTGTAATAGGTTACAACAATAGTTACTAATAATCTAGTTAATAATAATAGTAAATAAATAATTTAGTATTTATATTTAGTATGATATAATAGTTAATAGTTAATGTTGGTTATAATAATAATATATAATAGTTTATAAAATTATAAAATATCTTTAAAAAACCCAATAAAACCAGATTTTTTACCTGGGTTTTATTGGATTTTTTAAGGCTGGTTTTATTGGGTATTTTTTTAGACCAACCCTGGTGTCTAAAAATTATATTAGAGCTTTCTCACTTAGTGTTAAAACAGCTTAAATAGTGTTCACTACACCTTGTTGTATTTTTTTCAATAAAGAAATCAAAGGCAATAGAAACAACTCAAATAAAATTTCTGTTTCAAAAGTCTAATTGTATTAGCAGACTATTTTGTTTTGTTATTTTGATTTTTTTTTACATTTGATAATTCATTTCATAAAGAAAATTCTATTAAAGGACAAAATCATTTTTATGATGCAAGATTCATTAACATACTGAAACTAGTTTATTTAGCACTTGACCTTCAGCTAAGCAGTTTACTTAACCTTCAGTTAAACCATGGAAGAAGTGGAAAATTATTTTAAATTGAAAAAGGAAACATTGTCCCACTCTATTATGTCTAGTTTTGTTTATTTGTAGCAATAACAAATCCACTTTTGTTGATTGAAGAACCAATGCAAAATTTCTTAATTGATCAAGTGTGAAATTACAATAAATTACACAATTGAAATGTTTTTAAAAATTAAAATTTGTAAATGCTTTATCTTTTTATAATTATTTTTTTTATATTTTTTAAAAATTATACCTTTTCTCAAAAAGTCTATTGGAAATCTATCCATTGGATTTTTTTTTTAAACATCCTCGCTTCCAACAAGGCTGCAAGCAACCACTAACTAAAGTTGAAATTACTGGAAGAGAAAAGATGAAGATTGTAGAGCAAGATAATGACTGACAGACAATTTAAAGGATTGCAAATTATATGAATCAGGTAAGCAAGATGAGGGAAGCAAATTCCAAAAAACTGATGTTCGAGGAAAAAAACTCGACGAATAAGAGTTTTTGGAGCACTTTGGAACAGTCACAGAAAAAGGATGAGACTTTATTGAACGATGAGTAAAACGAGAATGAATTTTAGTAGATAGCACAAGAGACGCTAGCTCTTAAGAGCAGTGCCCATTATAGTATTTGTAGAAAAGAGAAAGAGAAGCAACGTTATGACGATGTGATAATGGTTAGAGGTCGGCTGCAAGAGCAGGTTCAATTATGTTTACAATGCGTTTTTGCATCTTGTCTAAAAGAGAAAGAGCATCATTAGAAGATCCGCCCCAGATATGGCAACAATATTCCATACAAGGCTGGATTTGAGATTTATAGAGATAGAAAATAGAATCCGAAGTAAGAAAATGTCAAGCTCGATAAAGAGATGCAACCTTAGCAGATACTAATTTTGCAACAGATTTGATATATGGTTTCCAAGAAATATCGGAAGTAAGAGTTAATCCTAGAAGATGAATAGTAAAAAACTCATCAAGTGCATCATCGTTCATAAATATAGGAAGATCTAACTTATTGCGATAATGATTGGCTAAAAAAAATTGAGTTTTATCTGTATTGAAGTTCACCAGCCACTGTGAGCCCCATGCTGTAGAAGAAGTGAGATCCTTTTCAAGCTCAAATGCCCCTTCCAAGCAATCAGAGAGTGTTGGCTTCTTATCATCACAAGAATAAATGGTAGTATCATCAGCAAACAATGCCACCTTAGATGTGAAAATATCTGGAAGATCTTTAGTGTAAATTAAAAAGAGACTAGGGCCAAAGATAGAAACTCGAGGAACCCCTGAAGTTACAGAAGGATTCAATAATCTTAAAATCTAACCAGATACACCATAAGAAGAAAGCTTATGGAGATGAACAGCATGCCAGACTTTATCAAAAGCTTTAGAAATGTCAAGAGCGATGACCTTAACTCTCCACCTTTATCTAATGCACAATAAAACTTACCGGTTATTATTGTGAGCAAATCAGCTGTAGATCGAGAAGATTAAAATCCATATTGATGATCAGAAAGTAAGTTATTAGATTTAAAATAAAAAATAAGGTGTTTGTTAATTAAAGATTCAAAAACCTTGCTCATGATAGGAAGAAGGCTAATGGGACAGTAGTTTGATGAATCAGATCGCTTTCCAGAATTTTTGAAAATAGGGATAACAGATGCCGCTTTCCAGCAGGCTGAAAAACAAGACTCTGGTAAGCACTTGGTGAATAGTTTTGAAAGCATAGACGACAGTTCCAGAGAACACTTCTGCAAGACAATAACAGGTATGTTGTCCGGGCCACAAGCTGTAGAAGAGTCTAGGCAGGAAATCACTTTAGATACAGATGCTGGAGTCATATGAATGTCAAGCAATGGATCAACCTGTTTGTTGGCAATATCAGGTAGAACGCAACTAGTGGAATCAAGAGATGATATTGATGAAAAGTTTTTAGCAAACAATTCAGCTTTGTCTTTAGGTGAGGTGACAAAGTCTGATCCATACAAGAGAGGTAAAATTACAGATTTGCCCTTATTATTGATAATATTAAAGATTCTCCAGAAGTCACAAGAGCCTAATTTTTGTGATGAAATACGAGATTTCATGACCTGAGAATAGCGGGCTTTGGCGTTAGACAAAACCTTTTTACAATGGTTTCTAGCAGTAATAAACAGACGTCTGTTTTCAGGAGAATTGTTTTGCTGATAAATATGGAAGTAACGATTTTGATTGGCAATCGCAGCAGCACAGTGTGAGATAAACCATGGAGGACGGTGAGGCTTGACCTGGAATTGTTGAGAGGAAACAAGAGATTCCATGCCAGCCTGAATCCACGAAGTTATGTAAGAAGCACATTTGTTGACAGGAAGACGAAAGATTTCTACCCAAAGGCCATCACGAAGAAAATCACGGAAAGAATCCTAGTCAGCTTTAAGGTAGTTGTAAGAGGTACAATAATAGGGGGATTCAGGTGATGAAGAAGAATGAGATATTAGTTTTAGAGAGATCAAACTGTGATTAGAAGCACCTAAGGATGAATGTGAAGAAACTGAGCACTGACTTGAATCAGAAACAAAGCATAAGTTTTAACAACCTTTTAAAATTGTGTATAGGAAGTGCAAACACACCCAAAAATATATTTATTGTGCTAATCATTAGCATTAATTGTAATTATATATAATCATATACAAATATTTACCTTGCAGGTGGCTTTCGTTGAATAGCAGAAGAAAGTGTTGGCAGATCCAAAAGAACTGTTTTTATGGAATGAGTGTCAAGAAGGAGCTAAAAATGAAATACTTTTAAGTAACAATATACAGTGAAATAACTACCATTAAAAAAAACAACAACAAACAAACCTGTTCAGCACCAACAGTACTAATAGGTTTGCATTTGTAAATGTTATTAATGTATCGCGGAATAAAAGAGCTGAAACCAAGAAAACTTTAAATCTCTTTCAGGAGAATAACAAATAATACAAACAAGCAAAATACAAACAATAAAAATCTTACTTCACAAACTTGATGCAAAACTGTGTAAAATACTTCCTAGATGAATACAAATTGTCTCTTATAGTTGGAATTAACTTGCGCAGATGGGAGATAATTGCTGTTACATAACTACTTTGGTCACCCACAGATTCAATACTTTGCCAATGTATCTGATTAAAGAAATATAACATATGTATACAATTAATTTTTTGAAAAATTAGCTAACATAACTTCCTAGTTGCAAAATAACTGCAGTTATTGGAACAATTCCCAACTTCTTATGAAATTTTTTTTTCAATAACTGGAATTTTTTGATATTTAGACATTCTTCCTGATAAACCTACAGAAGGAAAAACAGATACGATATCGAACAGATATCGAAGAATAATAGATATATGCTTTACTAATTTATTATTGCTATGTTATTTAAGAACAACGAGCACTCTATTTGTAGAATACACTAACATAATTTACATATACATATAAATATATATACACTACCAACCATAATTATTTGAATTGCAAATTTTTTTTTTTTTTGCACTATTAGTTAATTTAATAAGCATAAAAGTATTTAGATTAAAATGTTTTGATAAAAATCACAAAAGTAATAAAAATGCTAAAGTGGGCAAAACTACATAAAAATGATCATCAATGACTGTAAAAGTGGACGACCTGCCCAAGTTTTAAATTTATGTTTTCAAGAGATGATTGCTAATTCAAAGAAAAGTTGTTGAATGTATCATAAAGCAGTAAAATTATCTAGTGTATTATCAACTGTGAAACATGGTAGATAAAGCGTTAAGGTGTGGGGCTATTTTGGTTGAAATACCACAGGTGACATTGTAAAAACAGAAGGAATAATGACAAAAGTATTCAGACATTTTTAAAAAGTCGTGCTTTTTCTCTTGAAAGTTGGATTAATGGGAAGCAATTTATTTTTTAGAAGAAAAAAACCTAATGCCTAAATTCAAAGCATAATTCAGAACAGTATAAGTTGACTGAGTTAGAGATCAAATATTGAATAGAACGATTTGCATTTTGCTCAACCACACTTTCAAAATACCTATGGGTTAAAACAACACCCAATTTAACATGGTCCATCATAAAAAGCGCCCCCACCTACATCAACATAACTAAGAAATACCTATTTTGCTTATACAAAAAACTAATAATTCTATTCTATAAAAATCCCAAAGAATCATTAAATAGTAAAAGCAAACTAATATCCAAGTATCGCCACAAGAACAAATTTTTGTTGGATAACCACAAACCAAAAGATTAGATTTTTTTAACACATTTCTCTCTTGAACAAAATTATTTTTCCATGAGAAAAAATTGCATACTTAGAACGACCTTTCTTATGAACTAAAAACTCTCAATTTATTCTCAACCTTTAAAACTTTACTTTTTAAAGTAATTTTAATTTAAATTTTAAGTATATTAAGTTATTTTTTACAATTTATTCTCAACCTTTAAACCTTTAAAAATTCTACTTTTTATTAAAAAATACAGTTAATATTTATAATTTCTATAATCAATTTTTGATGTCTTTAGTATTGTTTATTATTACCGTTATTAATAAAACATGTTTAATATATCTTATTTCTATAATAATTTTTGTTGTCATTACAATTGCTTATTGGTGTTTTTATAAATATTTACATGACTATTAATAACTACTTTTAACTATTATTACTAATATTAATATTGTTATTAGTATTATTATAGTAATTAATAATTGTTTTTATTAGTGTTTTTTTGTTATAATAATTATTTTTATTACTGTCATTATTGTTATTGTTATATTATTATTGTTATATTATTATAGTATAACCTCTACAAATACTACTATTATTGATATCTATACAATTTTTATTGTTGTTATTATCACTATTTTTATCATTATTGAATTTGACAGGTGTTTACTTCATATTTGTACTCATTACTATTATAACATTGTGGTATTACTATAACGTTGTGGTATTACTATAACATTACTATTATATAGCTAAAACCAAATACTTAAAAGAACATAACTCATATAGCTAAAACCAAATACTTAAAAGAACAAATTGTAAACAAAGTACTTTTGTCATGGCAATTAGAGCTGGTTCGCAAGCATTTTCAAGATCTTGAACAAGAAGTTGAATAGCACAAGATATTACACTAAAATAAAAATAATCGCTCTGCAATGAAAGTTGTAAAATCATGCAAATGCTTAACAAAATATTAAAAATTAACACAAATATTAAAGTGAAGAAAGAAAAATTTTACTTGTGAAAAGCATCTTGTTCTGCATTTAAATCTATGTTATCAACTAACTCTTTATCTACTTTTTCTTTCAGTTTTTCTTGCAACTAAAAAACAAAAAAATAAAAAAATAAAAATAACAGATCAAAAGAATTTTGGGTAAACTTTTTTCTAACCAGCAAAACTGGTTGTAAAAAAAAACTGCATTTAAACAATTTTATATTAGACAGTTAATAAACTATTATAAACTATTGTACTTATATTAGTATGGCTAATTATACATGCGAAATAATTATATATATAAATATAAGTATATATATATATATATATATATATATATATATATATATATATATATATATATATATATATATATATATATATATATATATATATATATATATATATATATATATATATATATATATATATATATATATATATATATATATATATATATATATATATATATATATATATATATATATATATGTATATACGCATACACATATACACACACATAAATCAATTGAAATATAATAATTATGAATGGTATTGAAATCGTAACAACTATGTTACGATTTCAATACCATTCATAATTACTCAATTGTACCATTCAATACTCACTTGTACAGTTGTTTCTTGACAATACTCTGCAGTGGTTAGTGCACAACAAATTAATCTTTTTTCATCTTCATTAAATTTTACTTCTGTATCTTTTAAAATGCTAACAAGACTACTTCCTTCAACTCTAATAATGAATAACTATATGATAAATATTCAGTTTAAATAATTATATCACTATTTAATTTGAATAACTGTATTATAGTTATTTGTTTAAGAAACAAGCAAAAAACAAAAAACTAATAAATAAATTAACTAACTTGGGTAAATTTGCCATTAGAAGTTTGTTTGCATATTCTAGCAAGTATTTTTTAAATGTCATGGTCAATGATTGTAGAGCCTTACCAGTGCTAAGTTGAATACACTGTACCATACATTTCTTGTAAAACACAAAAAGTTCACCAGCACTAGGGAGTATTGCACCTTCAGTTTCTTCCCCTAATGGTGGTACTCCATGTAATTTTAGATCAGAATGAAATTTATCCATTAATTCATGAAGATTTCTATAAAACATATTAAGAATGTTTAAATGAAAATAAAAAAGCTCCTAAAACTTACAAATCTAAACAAAATGTAAAAAGTCAAATTTATTGCCTAAACATTTTAAATTACATTGAAAACTTTATACCTGTCTTGTGCTTCAATGTAAATATGCAAATGAACTTCAAATACCTTGCTAATTGAACCACTAAAATATGAATCACTAGATACCTGTAAAAAGAATTAGAAAATAATATATAACAGTATACAAACTTTTATATTATAATTTTACAACAAAAATGATTTCAGATGACTCATCTTAGATGACTATATAGAGATAATTATACTTGTGGTTATAACCCTCTCTCAACTTTATAACTCTGAAACACGAACCTTGACGAACAAGGCTGCTGCACAAAGAAACAAATTGAGCACAGTGCTACCAGGGATGTGGTGGGAATCGAACTCAGAACCTCTCGCTTATGAAGCGAGCGCTCTACCACTACACCATACTTAAAATTCAAAAAACCTGTAGGTACACTAAGTTAATACACTTATAGCAAAACAACCCATCTAATATAATAAAAAGTTTTTCCCAAATTATTGAGTTACAATTATTTGCCACACAATCTAACAAAATTAGTTTTAACTCTTCTAATGAAGAAAAAAATTGTCATACGCCTATAAATTCACATACTAACCAAGCATAAAACTTATCACAAGAAATAACCACAAACAACACATAACCTGGTAAAATCCTTCATTCAGTAAAATGTTAGGAATAGAATTGAAAAATGTTTTTAAAATGTAATTGAACAACATTTCGATACAAATAATAAATGCTAAAAACTTTAATAGAAATCAATTATGCTATTCTTGTTTGCTAAACATCAAATACATCATCAATCCACACTTTGGAAATATTTTATACAGTGATAAAAAACTAGGAGAAAAACCCCAAATTGCATTAGCAGCTTATTTGCCCAATGTTTATTTAATAACATCATGTACTATTGTAAGTTCAAATAAACCTTAAATACAAAAAAAGACAAGATAATCTCTAAATACAGGCTCAAAAATTAATTCCTCCACTCCTTTTTTTTTTTTCCTTTTCAATATTAGTTCTTAGTTTATACAACTTTAAAAAAAAGCAAACTTAACAAGCTCAGGAAAATTAGATAAGAGACTATATACATATACATTCATATATAATGTAATTTGCTCTACTCTGTATTGAGCTCACTATACCGGTATCACCATGTATTGTGCTCACTATCACCTGCATTGAGCTCACTATACCGGTATTCACCAATTATTACTACTATATATATATATATATATATATATATATATATATATATATATATATATATATATATATATATATATATATATATATATATATATATATATATATATTTAAAATAGATTCCCACCACTGGTAGTACCATGCTCAACTTGCTTCTCCGCGCAGCAGCCTTGTTTGTCAACATTCGTGTTTTGGAGTTATAGAGTTGAAAGAGGATTATAACCAAAATTAAGTAGCCTCCTCGTCTGTAGTGGCCTTCTCGGCCTTGGGGAGGTGAATTAATATAAATATACATATATCAAGCCTTCCAGGTAAGCCGTGCAGTCGCATGCCTTGTTCTTCCACATTTAAAGTAATTTTTTTAGACTAACTGACCACGGCAGTTTGCATCTTTTAAAGGGATCCCAAAGTGCCAACACAAGTTGTGTTTATTTTAAAGTGAATGATAAAAAAATGCTTGGGCAGAATTTTTTAAGTAAAACAAAATAATAAATGTATACCAGCAAAAACAAACTTTATTGTTTTACTCGAAGCTTGCTGTCTCCACAGTAGCAATTCTCTCAGAGTTTTTAAAATATACGCCGCAATCTACAGACTTTATAATTTATCCAAGCGCGTTTAATTCAAAAGAGTTTTAGTAAATGATGTCATTGTAGAATTATTTTTTTGAATCAATGTTATTTCTTATTGTTTTATTTGTTTTTTAAAATAGCGTTTATTATCAATTTTATGACTTTCCTATATATTTTATAGGAAGATAAACATAAGAATATTTTTTTATAGAGCACGAGAACCAAACAAAATTAAGATTTTTATATTACACTCTTAAATAAAATAAATATATAAAAAAGTTGTTGATCACCTAATTATATTATCTGAATCTTTTTTTCTTTTTATGTAAATAATGTGAATTTTTTTTTAGTTTATCTAAGCTGTTTATTGCTATGACATTTTTGTTCTCCTATTGAAATGACATTTTAAAAATTTTTAAATTTTTAATTAATAAATAATTTTGGTAAATGACATCATTTATTAGAGATATTGTCAGATTTCAATTTATCAATTAAAAAGCACATCATAGCTAGAGTCACTGACGGAGCATCCGTAATGAAAAAATTTGGACGGCTAAGTGGTATTGAACATCGGCTGTGTTATGCCCAAGGACTTCATTTGGCAGTGTGTGATGTTCTTTACAAAAAGTCAGACTCTTCAACAAAATATATTGAATCGCAGTTGCAAGATTCCAATGAAAGTTTGTGATTACGAGTGATTACGATGAGTTTGATGATGTATTTGACTGTAATGATGAGTCATACAGCTCAACAGGCATTACATTTATTGATGATTTACAAAATAGCGTAAATATAGCCTTAACAAATCAGAAGGTTCGAAAAGTGGTTCAAATGTTCCACAAATCATCTCATTTAAAAATAATGTTTTACAAATGAACGTAAAATCTATGTTTCATAAAGAACTCAAGCTGATATTAGATGTCAAAACAAGGTGGAACAGTCTTGTTGCAATGCTAGATTTCTTAAAGTAATAACATGTATACTAAAAGCAATGATCGATTTAAAAGAAGTTCTGAATATCTCCGAAGATAAATATGTGATTATGAATGCCATAACAATTTCTCTGCAACCGAAAAGTTGGAATAGAAAGACTTAGTAGAAGTAATGCTACTCTATTTGACGCAGAAGGTGTAATGATATTCATCTTAAATGATTCGGCGGAGGAAAAAAATTTGATAGGTAATAAACTGCTTCAATCTGTGCAGCAGAGAATTAAAGAATGCAGAAATACCAATTTAATTAGACTACAAAAATTTTTAAACAACCCAATTAGTTGTAATCAGGAATCAAAAACCAACTCTAAACTACTCTTATCATCCAAACATGCATTAAAAGCAACAGCAAAAAAAATTTATACCAGGTAGTACATAGAGGATACTAGCACTAGTTCATCAAATAATGAAATAGTTGAAGCGAGTCGTGATAATGAAAGCATGGTTTCTGACCTGTCAATACCTCAATCTGTTGCACCAAATTTATTAGACAAAAGTATTTTGACACTTGAACAAAAATTGGATGTGACTGTTTGTAATATCAAACAAGTAGAAAAAGCAGCTCTAGAAGACATTAGCAATTTAAAAAACCTTACAAAAGAAATCAGATTTTTTGAGGCAACTAGAAACCGTAGCAAAAGTTTAGAAAGAATATACTCCACATTAATGACCATCAAGCCGACATCAATTGAATCAGACAGACCTTTTTCTGCTGTGGGTCTATTTATGGAAAAAATTTGTTCACGATTAAGTGACAAATTAATTGATTGTTTATGTTTTTTAAAACAATATTTTATTTTAAATAGTAATGTAGATTAGCGTGTTAAGATAAATTTGTCAGAAACCGCTTGTTATTATATTAAAAATTATGCCGGGAAATCCAGCGACAAATAAGTTACACACTGGGATTCCCGGGATGCTAACTTTATGGGAAATGAGAAACCCTAGTTGCTAATTTTTTTATTGTTGTTCTCTGCTTTTCTATTTTACCAAATTTTCTACCCTTATTTTTTCTTGCTAAAATAACAAGTTTTTGTGTTTTTCCTTTTCATTTGTGTAAAGTTTGTTTTTATTTGTGCTGTTTTGCTAATTATTTTTATTTTTGTTTGCTGTTGTTATTGAGTGTTTTTGTTTGTTTTCAAATTAATTGTCTTATTATTTAACTTATTATAGCTTTATCGTTATTATTTTTTTTTAATTAATTTACGAAGTTTTTATTTAATATTATTGCTATTAATTTTTTTGTTTGTTTGTTTATTTTATTTAGGTGTCACTCCAATGACTAGTTTTTAACTATATGAGTGACACCTAACCTAATTTTGTTAAATTATAAAAAACTTGTAATTTTTCAATTTTTGGTTGAATTAATGGATAAATACATGTATAATAAATATATATATATATATATACCAACCCTCGGAATTAAGGTTGGTATATATATAAATATATATATATATATATATATATATAAATATATATAAATATATATATATATATATATATATATATATATATATATATATATATATATATATATATATATATATATATAGTGGTGCTAAAAACAACTTTTTTGGAAAATGTCTGCTGACACCCCCTATATGTGTTCTATATAATAAAATAATATGGATTTAAAAATTTTTCGAATAAAAAATACTTTTAGGGGTGCCACAAGACCTTTAAACATCAAACAGGTAATATTATCAAATATATACATAATTTCCTATATACATAATATATATAAATTTTCTATATACATAATTTCCTTTATTAATATTATCTATACTATAATATTATAATATTACCCTAATATTATCAAAAAAATAGTTTTTCAAAAGTATGTCATGCTAAGTCTGAAATGAAGCAAAATTATATAAAAAACTTGAAAATCATTTTATTATTCATAATTAAATTATAATTTTATATTCAAGTAAATAGGATATGACAATTTAAAATCAAAAACAAAAAAATGGAATTTCTATAATTGAAAAAAAGATTTTTTCAATTATAATTTTTTTTTTTTTAATGTTTTTTATAAATAGTATTATTTTATTATATAGAACAAACACACACACACACACACACACACACACACACACACACACACACACACACACACACACACACACACACACAAACACACACACAAATATATATATATATATATATATATATATATATATATATATATATATATATATATATATATATATATATATATATATATATATATATATATATATATATATATATATATATATATATATATATATATATACACACAGTTAAACACAGAGAGAGTCATTTTAACATAATTAACTTGTTTGTTCATATCTGGCTTTGCCATTTTATATACATACTTTCCTTTAATTTGAGTTCAAATTTATTGGACAAAGAATCTAATATAAAAAATATTTATAGTTGTATGTGGCATAGTGACTTAGGTTGGCATGAAAATGTTGAAAAATATATAAACTTTTATCATTCCAATAGAGCTCAATCATTCATTTTTCAAGGTGGCAAATGGTTTTACCAATATATGAATAATTACATCCTGTGCAAACAAATTTATTGTCAACAAATGATTTTAACTCTATCGACAAGAGATCTTTAGGTGAGAATATGTAAGAAACTTCAAATGAAGTAAATGCTTAGTATATGAAAACAATTTACAAAGTCTTAACCTCTTTTTAGTTATTCCAACAGCAACAAACTCATTATTTTCATCATTAAACTCATTTTTTAAAGAGCAAACCTAAAACCAAATTGATGGTGTTGCAATGGGAGCCCCATTAGCTGTTGTTCTTGCAAACCTATTAATTGGTGTTTTTAAAGAAAAATGATTGAAACTTTATGCAGGTGAAAAACCAATATTTTACCGAAGATACGTAGACCACATTTTTGCTGCTTTTTCCTCAAAATTTGATGCTTTTTTAATTCATCACTATATAAATATTTAGTCAGTACAAATTCTCCATTATTTCAATTTTGTTCAACATGATAAAAATCAAAATCTTCCACACAAACTTCAATTTTTCACAAAAAAACTTTTTCTGGTCTTCACACACTACTTTATAGTTTTACTTTCTGTGTATATAAAGTGAGTCTTATTAGATGCTTAATTGATAAAACATTTAATAATAATAACACTAAACTTGGCTTTCAACCTGATATAAACAAAATTTTTCAAAATTCTAAAGTTTAAATTTTAAAAAACTAAAGAAATATGTATAAATCTTGGCTTATCTGAACAAAATCTTTATTAATACCCTAGCTAAATAAAAAGACCAACTACTTATAAAATAAAACTTACATGCATTGGAAAATATCAGACTTCACTAAAAAGTGGTTTAACTCATATATTAAAATGTATTAAGTAGCAATAAGTCTTTTGTTGCTTCCTTTTTATTATATCTAATTTGTCAGGATATGTTAAATACACCTCCTAACAGTTCCGATAATTTTGTACGCATATATTTAATAGTACATCATATTACCTAATGTGCAGAATCGCATGAAAAAAAGTAAATACACATATAAATTTACACATTTTTATTACACATACGAAAAAAGTTGTTTACTTAAATTTTTTTTGTTTTTGTCATAAAAAAGACAAAAAGTATATATATATATATATATATATATATATATATATATATATATATATATATATATATATAATATAGTATATAAATATAAATTCTTTTAAGGTCATTTATATTTCTTTAGGTGTAAGGCATAAACACTTTTTATTTGAAATAAATCAATCTGTTATTTTTTTTGAAATAGATCAAACTGTCATAAAATATAAAATATAAAAATAAAAAAAACCCAAACAATTATGACATTTATGATTGTTTCGTTATCCCAGATGTGACCCATTTACTCTTTATATTTTTATTTTAATGTTCCATGTAGCATTTTGTAAAAAAAAAAAAATTTTTGTATCCTTAATTTGTAATATTAAATTTAGAAAAAGTTATAATACTGGGGTATTTTGCATTATACTGTTAGATTATTATGGTTACACCAAAACAAGACATGTTACATTTAAATGACTGAGACAAGAAAAGACAAATCAGCAAAGTAAATATATAAATATTGTATAAATGGATTAAACAAATATGAAATTCAAAAAAAAAAAAAAAACCTTTTCTGCTCTTAGATGGCTATAGGTAAATCTCTTAGAAATAAACCCTTCAAACGCTGTAGTACGCTGAATTGCAAACAAAAGAAGTTTAACATCAATGTCAACAGCACGACGATCCATAATCTTACCAAGTTCATTTCTAATCAAATATAACCAAACCCAAATTTTTAATATTACATAATACTTTCACTTAACACTTTATTAAATCTATTAACATATTAATGAAAACAAATAAATCAAACAAAACTAGCAAAATTAGAGCAACAACAACAACAACAAAAAAGTTCACTTTGTAATATTGCAAAATTCAACACATATTCGTTCATCAACACCCCAATCTGCTGGAAACATTCCATGAAAATTCTCCTCAAATTGTATTAATACACGTTTCATCCAAGAATAACGTCTATCAATTTTATCAATCCATGCTATCTGTTAAAAGGAAAAAAAAAAAATTGTAAAATCACTCACCTTATGTTGCTAACTAAACTGCACTAACTTTTTATTTATGTTGAGCAGCCGTGGTGTAGTGGTAGCGCACTTGCCTCAAAAATAAAAGATCCCTGGTTTAAACCCCACCTCTATGCAAATTTTACAATATCTGTTAGGAAAGAGGTGTGAACTTCCTATAAAATGCTCATCTGCAGTACTCTGTGATAAAACTGTAAGGACTTGTTGGGGCACCTAAATAAAACTTTTAAAAAAATAAAATGTTGCTAACTAAACTGGGCTAACTTTTTATTCTGAATTTTTGTGTTTTTTTATTCTTTTTTTCTGGAATCAGTAATAGCCTTTTCACAATTAAATACTATAGGTTGAATCAAAATTACCCCCACAAGAAGCTTTAATGCTAAAATTAATTGTTAATATAAATACTTTTCACATATATATGAAGTACATATATTAAATATATTTGTAGATGACAATTTATTTTTTTACTATTGATTTATGCTTACTATTATAACAGCATTTTAGCATTTATGGTAAAACCAAAAATTGTCAACTGATCATTGATCTTAATAGATGTGTCTCTGCACTTGCATGTGCAACAACATAAATTGCTTGGAAGTGCACATAAGATAGTTTTTCACTTAACTGAACAATCAAGCTAAAAACAAATAAATATGAAATCAGTAGGAGTGTAAAGTGTTTGTTGTGCAGAAAAGCAAACAAGTAAGAATAGAAGAACCCTGACTGGAGTACTAGACAAATATTGAGTGAAACAATGATCTCTGAACCATCAATCAAAAGAATTATACAAAAGAATTATAGAAAAGTGTTCAAAATAAAGGTTTATAAGAAGAACTAGTGCCTAGATTTGACCAATGCACAGTGAAGCAGATTAAGTTAAAAGTTGCAAAAAGTCAGAAAAAAAGAAGTATAAATTTTATCTTTTTTAAACTTTAAATTTAAAAAAGATAAAATTTATTAAAAGGGAACCGCTTTTTGATAGTCTTAAAAAAGTTAAACAAGTAATATGTAAATATATTTTTAATATCAAATATTTCAATTGTAAATCTCACAATATTAAAACTATGACCATAACATTTTGAAAATTTAGTAAGGTTTATCTTTACTGTTGACTTATTTGCAATCAATTTTCAAGTATCTAGTTATTTCAACTGCTTTGTCGTAAAGTAGTTAGTACTTCTCATTTGATATGAGATTTCCACAACAATGAAATTGGTATAAACTTCTGATTACTACAACAATAAAATTAGAGCACATGCTCTAAAAAAAAAAAAAAAGAGATGCAATACCAAATGTTGAGAAAATATATATAAATATATCCTTAATATACTCCAGCCTTGGAGATACAGCCTTGCACATACCTCAGATGCTTGGAGAATGAAAAGCTAAGGTGTTACCTGGAAAGTGTTTATTTTATCAAAACCTCAGCAAAAAGCTGAAAATAATTAAGCCTTTAAACTAATTATTTCCATTTTTTGATGGGATCATATGGGATTGCAATTGCATTTAAGATATAAAAAAACCAAAATAAAATAAGCCAGAACTATAAAAGGAAAGCTTTTTGTTAAGGTAAAGAAATTATTCAATTAATTCAATCAAATTTCAGAGAAATATTAAGTAGATTTTGGTAGCAGTAGTGATGCAAATACTGCAATAAGAGCACTTGAAAACTCTGAAATTATTTCTGAAATAACACAGATGTAGAGGTTAAGAGAATAAGAGAATGCAATATATTCTTATTACAACATCCTCTGAGCACCATATCGAATTTGATAAATTTAAAGTTTAATGTAATGATACTATTAAAATTATTGTTAACATCTATGGTTGGTTTATAAATACCACTAAATATCAACAAAATTTTGATATATTGTTGTTCCATATTAAAGCAATTTGTCTATTGCTTAATATTTAGAAGAACCTAAAGAAGGTCTTAACAAACTGATCTGAAATGCAAGGTTGCATTGTACAGCAAAAATATTAATGCATTATAAGATCTTTTTATTTAATTGGATCTTAAAGTTTAAAGTATTTTTTCGGCAAAGCATAGACCTTTCAAAACATCTTATAAAGTATATCAAAGCATTTTATAAAACATTTTATAAAACATCTTATAAAACATTTTTGAAAAATCTGAACCTAAATATGGCAAAAGTGTACAAATAACATAGCAAAATAAATTCTCTATATGCGAAAAATGTTTAATTGTAACAGTACAATCAAATTTAACTAAATTTTTGTTCCTAGAAAAATCTAAAAAAGAGCTTCACATTGGAAAAGCAATTTGATGTGAGTAAATTTAAGTAAGATGTAAGTATTTTTCTCATCAGTAGTCTAGTAGGTTTAAGTTGAACCTTTTTAACTTTATCAACTTCTTGTCCTATACACTTTTACAATTTAAAAAATCTACCCATTTTAAGATATTACCAACAACGTAATGTTACTAACACCATATCATTTTTATCAATGCAACATGTAGTGCTGTATCAAACGCCTAAGCAAAATTAGCAAAATAATTTACAATTTTAAAAATAAAATTAAAAAGATAATAAATAATATTATTTAAATTATAATAATTTAATTAAATAATATTATTTAAATTATAAAAAATCATTCAAATTGCAAAAACTTTTAAACAAATAATGAAGAAATTTAAGTTAAGGAAATTTAAGTAAATCCCAAGATATGAAATGGTTGAAGAGATTTCAGAATTGTCTTCTCCTAATCTTTTCTTCAAAATGCAAATTCTACAAAGTAGAACATGCGGCAATTTGTACTCATTTACATGCTGCCCATAGCAGTCTGGTCCTTACCAACCATCTGGAACAAACTACTTACTGAAATATATTATTATAAAAAGTTATTAGAACAATAATCAGTAACAAATAACTGAAATAAAACTGAATATATTACTGCAGCAACCTTGAAATGATGTTGTTAATTATAAAACTTATCTTGAATAACAACAAAAAATAAGTGTGACATTTTCTCTAGCATTGTTGTATTATTTTTAAATTGAATTAAATAATGCAACTTTTGAAACTTTAAAACAAATATTACGAATTAAAAACAAACATCTACCCTACATCAAAATTTTCATTGAATACATTCAAATAATCAGATAGTTGAAGTTTTACAAACCACATTAGAAGCTCTTCTCTGTAAAATGAAATAAAAAGATAAAAAAATTTAAATTCAACATCAAACAAAAATTAACAAAAAATTAGGTTCAATAATAAAAATTGTAATAAAATTTTTTTTTAATTTATTTAAAATAATGATTGACAAAAGCAATAAACAAATTAAAAAAAATGATTAAAAAAAAATTGCAACTGGGTTTAGATGAAACTGCTTATGGGCCTGAACTCTGAGTAATAAAATATACTTAAAAATGAAAACAAAAAGTTATACTTAATTCTTGGATCAAGAATACTGACAACTTTACACGAATCTGCTAACAACGAATTTGGTCCAGTTGGAGGCTTGAACATTTTTAATAAATAATTACAATGAGTAAATGATATTTTAATAAAAACTAAAATAAAACTGAAAAAAACTGAAAATAAAAAACTGAAATAAAAACTAAAATAAAACTGAAAAAAACAACTAAAAAAAGCCCAAAAAATTATTAAAGTAATAACAATCAAAAAATTAAATTCTGCAAGATTAATACTAATCATTTTGTTAATTTAAATACTATATAAATGTTTATTAATATTATTATTATTGTTATACGATAGGATGCATCAAACATTACTTATTTTCACTTCACTCTCAGAAAAGAAAAAGAGAGGCAACCATACAAGAGAGACAGAGGCTTAATAATTGTATGATTTGCTCAGAACCTTATGAACAAATCATACAAAACTTACAATACTTAATACTTTTTACAGAACACGCTTAAAACAATTTAAACATGCATTTTTTAACAGCTATTTTATCACAATTTCAATAGGATTTAATATGCTTATATAAGTTTTATGCAATGCACAGATGGTCTATTTGGGGGAATTATTTGACCAAAACTCAAATTTTCAATTATTATATTTTATTATTTAAGTTATCATAAATAAAGTACACATACCGATCATGTGACATACTGGTCATGTGAGATGCACACCTAGTATTTCTACTACATAGCCCTTTTAGATGTAGCAGTCACTTAAATATCATTGTTTGTAACAGCATTATCACTCTTTTATTTTATATCCAATATATATATATATAAATATATATATATATATATATATATATATATATATATATATATATATATATATATATATATATATATATATATATATATACTGTTAACTTCACAGAAACTTAGTAAGTAATTAAAAATGCAAATAATAAAATAAATATATTTTACCATCTAAAGTCCAATTTAATCATTATTTTAAATGTATTTTTAATTATAAATAATTATGACATTTAATTATAAATAAACTTTTGGTAAACTTTCAAAAAAATGATAGAATAAGTTTGCAACTACTTTTGCATATTATTATAATTTAATTAATAGTCTTTAATAATTATTAATATTGCCTGCATTTTACAAAGATATCTTTTATTTGCTTTGACTTTCAATCCTAGTAAAATCAAGTCTTTTAAAAAAAAGTTCTTTACTTTTGCAAATAGCAGGGGTGGATCCAGGATATTTTGAAGTTAAAATATTTTGAAGGTAAAATAACTTTTAGGTAAGTACTGAACTCCAAACTTGTGTATGCTCATACTTATGTCTTTAAAGAATGTTTTGCCAAAAATTGCCCTAAAAAGTAAGTATCACCTGTCCAAATGTAAGGGGAATTGCTTTTTCTGAAAAAAAAAAAAACCTCCTTTAATAAGACTGAAATTATATATATATATATATATAAATATATATATATATATATATATATATATATATATATATATATATATATATATATATATATATATATATATATATATATATATATATATATATATATATATATATATATTAAAATATATATATATATATTTTTTTTTTTGTTGAAATCTCATCAAAAAATCATCTGGCATTCAAAAGATATAACTAATTAAAGTTCACAAACCTCAAAACGAGGGGACTGTAAATTAGGTAAATTTCTAAACAAAATATTATTTTTCAGTAAAATTGTAAAACCTTGAAGATGTTTCCACCTAATTTAGGATATTAGAATTTATATCTCTAAAAACCAATTCCCCTCACAAAAGGGTAGTTGTTAGGTATTTTTAGTTCCCAGGTTCTAAACAGTGCAATTTTTCGGAAAACGTCTTTATATAACATAACTATGAATATACAAAAGGTTGGAGTTTAGAACCTACCTGAAAGTTACTTAACTCAAATATGAAAAAACTATGCATCTGCCCCTAAATAGTCACACATATACACTGTTTTTAGGGTGAAATGATTTCCACAGTAACCATTTTATTGGCAAATAACATCATTTTATTCATGCAGATTTACCCTGACTTCTTACAACTTCAATGTTGTAAGAAGTCAGGGTAAATGTAAAAATTTTAGTATATCACTTTTTTGGGTCAAAGTATCTGATTCTGCTGTTAAATTTTACGTGTGTGCACTCTGACCTAGGGAATGGGGCAACAGTGGGGGAGGGGCACCAAGAGTCATGCCCCACTTTTTCTAAATTTTTTAAACTAACTATTAAGTATAAATTAAAAAATATATATATTTTTAAAATTTGTCTGCTGCCGCTCCCTGCCCCATTAAATAAATAGCGCCACGATCCCTGTGACCAACAAACTCCTGGCTAAGTTGCATTAAGGTCCACTTGCATGATTCTAGCATGTGGCATGACTAATATAATGATAATTGCTAATTTACTATAATTATGACTAATATATGGGTTGTATAATTTTTGGAAAATGATATTATATCATGTTCCAAATATTTGAGTTCAAAGTAGTTTTATATCAAATACAAATATACATAGATATAAGTCTTATTGAATTTATATTATCACAGAAAACATTCTTCAATGATCATTTTTGCCTCACTAAGGACATTGTTCACATCTATTTTACACTCTTTTGTGGTATGTCTAAGTTTTACACATGTTCTACATGCAAAAATCTTTTTTTATTGGCTTTTTTTTATTTTATTGGATGTGTTCTTATTATAAGCCATGTGTATTTATTTACAATGACATGTGTCTTACCTTACAACTTTTTCCTGATTTAAAAGTTTTTACCAATGGTGAACCCATGTAAAAAATTATTGGTTATTGGCATCACTTCTGAAACAATTGCAGTAGTGGCAAAAAGCTCCAGAATCACTTACTAATAAATCTACCATTTTTACTAGCAATCATACTTCTCTCTGTTTTAATAAATATTTGTAAACAACTTTCTTAAAGAATAGACTGAATTTCATTTTTAGACAGTTGACTCAGAGTTGGTTTATAATACTTTTACAATTTCCTAGTTTCTTTTGCCTTGACTAAAGCAACAGGCCTGCCAAAATTAATGGGATAGGATTAGTCCATATAACTTGGTTTTTTTAAAACTTTAATTTGGGGACACCAAAAAGAACAAATATAATTTGTTTCAGAATTAGAAAACTAATGATGATAGTTGTGATTTCCAGAACCATAAAGTCCAAATTTACCCTCTACATTTACATTCTGTACATGTAGAGGGTAAATTTGGAAATTTTTGTTGAAAAAACCAGGATACTCAACAGCATCTTTGATAAGATTGTTCATGGTC
>NC_088929.1:12947500-12972500 GCF_038396675.1 Hydra vulgaris
TGGTTAGTAAAAAGTTATTTGATCCTGCAAAATTTGCAATCTATTAATTTAAATTAGCTACACTCTCAAAAAAAAAAGTTAATCTTAAAAATAAAAAGGTCTTCTTATAGGTGACATATAAACACTTTCACATCTATTATTTTGTTATCTTCTCTATTTCTCCCTACTCCATCTTCCCTTCATCTATTTATCATTAAAAGATATATAGGAATTGAAACAGAATTTGCTATTTAAGATAAAGGCTCTAGACCACTATATTAGAAAATCTTTTTATTTTAGAGAATAATAAACCGAATTTTTTAGACTAAATTTTAAAATGAGTAAATTAAAAAAAAAAAAAAAAAAGAATAATAGAAAAAGGTACCTGTTCTGTTGGAAACAACGTATTAATATATTCGACAGGATTAAAATCTTTTCCATCTAAAGGATCTGTGCTATTTATTACCTGGAAATCAATTTTTAATAAATCTTTAATTTAAAAACACTTTTAACAGAAAAATTTATAATGATAATAAACAAAGTGTAAAAAAAGAATAATAAACTACAAAGAAGTAATAACAAAACTTGACCTAAAAATAAATAAAGTACAAACAAAGAATAGTAAAGGAAAAGCACAAAATAAAAAAATAAAAATAGATAACCCGCAAACAGTAAAATAACAAAATAATATTAATAAAAAAAATTACTAACAATTGATTATTTTATACAAAATTTATTTAAATAGTAAAAACAATAAATGAAGAAATGCAAACCAGAAAACAAGTCAAAAAAAGTTTTGTTTTTTTCTCTCCTTTAAATCAAGCCAAAAAAAACAACCCCCCCCCTCACCCAACAAAAAACAACAACACATAAAATGGGTGTTCAATCAAAAATGAAACTCAACAAAATGCAATGGATTATGAGCAAATCGCAATGTCTTAGTGTAAACTAGATAAAAAATAGTGGTAATCTAAAATAATTGTTTTTTAGTAATAAAAAATGGAAGATGTAAAAATGGCAGATGTAAGAAAACAATACAAGTCCAACAACAATAACATTATACTAGGAGTACTGTTTACTTATAATTATTTTAAAGTGGATAATTATTTAAAAACAACTGTGTATTGTATAACTGAAAAATATGAAAAGGAACTAAGGACAGAAAACAAAATTTTTGGAAAGAAAAGACACAAAAATGGAAAAAAAGTTAAATCAAAAAGCTTGCAGCTTATTTTGACAACAATTTTAAAATAACCATTAGAAAAGGAGCTAAATAGTTCAAAATTTTGAGAAAAAAAAAGAGTATTAAAGACAAACAACAAATAGAATCACTAGTCAAGGAGAGTCACTAGCAAAACAATCAGAGCAGGAAAGAGCTGTTACTCTTCCTAAATGGGCTAAATACACTTGTATAAAAGTTTTGTTTAACAAATTAATCTAATTTAAAAAAACAACTTTTTTTTAATGTTTTATTCTAGTTTTGTTTTATGAGAGAATATAAAAGAACACTTGTTATTATGAGAGAAGATCTGCAGGTTATAACAGATGATGTAAAAAAAACTCAAGTTATATAATAAAATAATTAAGAAAACTTTTTACGGAATTTAGAGCAGAATATTTAGAAATACCTTTAATAACAGAACAGAATTTAGAAATACCTCTTTTAAAGATTCCTCTACCTCATCTGAAAATACAAGTCCTTTTTGTTGGTCATTGGTTAACTTTAAAGACTCCACCATTTTTAAACTATTTCACATTTTATTACTATATATGTACATATCTGTATAAATATATTCATATACATATACATACATATTAATATATATATATATATATATATATATATATATATATATATATATATATATATATATATGTATATATATATATATATATATATATATATATATATATATGTATGTATATATATATATATATGTATATATATACATACATATATACATATATATATATACATATATATATATATATATATATATATATATATATATATATATATATATATATATATATATATATATATATATATAAATATATATGTTTGTATGTGTATATATATATATATATTATATATATATATATATATATATATATATATATATATATATATATATATATATATATATATATATATATATAAATACATACATACATACATACATACATACATACATACATACATACATATATATATACATACATATATAAACAATATGTTATATATTAGGAAGTAGTGGTGTAGTGGTTGAGTGCTTGCTTCATAAGCAAGAGGTTCCAAGTTTGATCCCCACCATTTTTCCCTGGTGGTACCATGCTCAACTTGTCTCTCCTTGCAGCAGCCTTGTTTGTCAAGGTTCGTGTTTCGGAGTTATAGAGTTGAGATACTCGTCTGTAGTGGCCTTCTTGGCCTTGGGGAAGTGAATTTACATTAAAAAATGTATATATATATATATATATATATATATATATAATATATATATATATATATATATATATATATATATTAATATATAAACAAAATATTTAGTATATAAACAAAACCTTTATATAAGCAAAATATATAATAATATCAGGGTGGGGCAGAGAAACTTGCTTATTTGAAACATATATTATAACAAAAGTATTAAATATATACAAACGAATTTTGTAATAGCATAATCAAGAACAAGTAAATTTTACAATTTGCCAGTTTTAAAGATGATATCATGCAAATGATGTCCGTTATTGTCAATACATTGTGTCAGCTGTGTCCGCAAATTGGTGTTGACTCTTTCCATCTTAATAGGAATGTTGGCGATGGCTTCACGAATGTTATTCTTGAGATGTTCAAGTTGTTGGGTCTGTCATGGTACACGACGGACTTCAGATGTCCCCACAAGAAATAATCGCAAGGCGCAAGATCAGAGGACCTGGCTGGCCACTGAAGATTGCCCCTCAAAGAGATCGTGTGCCCAGGAAAGCCTTCGTTCAAGAAAACCATGGATGCTCTTGATGTATGCACAGTTGCACCATCTTGCTGGAACCAAACATCGTCCAAGCCCATCTCGTTCAGTTTTGACAGGAAGAAATCCTGTAATATCGTCACATAATGCTCAGATGTTACCAAAACTGTCCTCTCATTTTCTTCAAAGAACCAGGGACCGATTATTCCAACTCGGGATATTGCGCACCAAACAGTCACACGTTGCGAGTGTAGAGGTCATTGGTGAAGTTCTCGTGGGTTTTCAGCACTCCAATACGGTATGCTCTGCTTGTTCACAGCTCCAGAAAAATGGAAGTGTGCCTCATTGCTGAAGAACACAAGCGTGTCATCAGGCAAGTCAAGAAGGGCCCTACACGCAGCCTCACAAGCATCGAAGTCCCGAGGAATCAGTTTTTGGGCGACAACAATCTTGTAGAAATGGAACTTCAATTCCTCATGAAGGATCCGTCTAGCAGAATGAGCTAATAACCCAAGAGCTGATGCATGCTTGCGGGCAGATCGTCAGGAAGACTTCAAGATAGATTGCCACACTGCTTTGATGTTCTGCAGAGATCTTGCAGTCCTTTGGAGACCAGGCTTCTTCTTCACATCTCCAGATTCCCTGAAGTTCTTCACCCACGAAACGATTGGAACACGGCCACGAGGTGCAACATGGAAGTGCCAACAAAATGCAGGCTGTGTGGCGATGATTGATTTACCACAGGAAAAATATGCCTCAACCACAAAAGCACATTACACATTCCTTCATGCCACGACTACTGCAAAGAAAAAACAAAATAAATTAATGCGGCTCATCATATAAACAATACTTTACAGTTTGCACTCTTGATTAAGCCCCTCCTTAAAGATATCATAGCAAATCACACTTCAGTAAGGCTAATTCAAATAAGTAAATTCCTCTGCCTCACCCTGTATAAACAAAACCTTTATATAAGCAAAACCAATATTCCACTGTGCTTTGTAAAAGATAATTGAACTATGGGTTTTTGTTTATGTTCATATATTTTTTCAAAATATTTCATTACAAAATAGTTTTTGATACTTTACATTCTTACTCAAATATATTCAAGAAATTTTAAAAAAACCATATAAAACAAAGTAATGAAAAATGATAAGAAAAAAGAAAAAAAAAAAAGAAACCTTTTATTTCACTATTTTAAATAGCAAATTTACTTGATTTTAAATTTATTTCAATAAAAAAATTTTGCTTGATAAAAGTCTTTAAATTGTTAACATATAAAAAAGATATCAAACAAATTTTAAATGAATAAAATACTGCCACATGCATAAAAACACACATACAATAACACACATGTATACATAATTACACACACATACACACACATATATCTTACGTATCACACAATTAAGAAAATCTAGTTTGTGTACATATGTGGTTGAACTTCCTAAAAAAGAAAGAACATAAGTATAGAAATAATTTAGAGTTGGTTTTTTATAGTATATTATATTCAACATTAATTGGCTTTTAATAAAATTCTTAATAAAAAATTACAAATACTAACTTGTACCTTGCATGGTTAGGTGAATGAGTTTGGGTCCTGCAATTATTGCCCCAATAGCAGTTTGGTCTGTTAACAACATCCACAGGTAGTTCAGAGCTAGGTATATTAACCCGGTATTGATAAGCCAATTCTTTTAATAATGTTAAAACACAGCAGTAGCACAGAATATCTTCTGAATTAATATTTGCAGCCTCTAAAAAAATAAGACAAATATAATAATACAATAATTGACACATTAGGGCAAGTCAAAAAGCCATCCATTATATTAAAATAAAGATCTTAAATATAAATCTATAACCTATAATAAATAAAAAAGCTGTAATAGTATCTATTAATTAAAAATATATATAATTTTGCATTTTTAAAGTCAACAGCTAATTGACAACTATACAAAGTCAATTAATTGTTGAGTTTGAGTAAGCAAAATCATAAATTTATTTTTAACTGACTTTAGTCAAAAACAAAAAATCATAAATTTATTTTTAACTGACTTTAGTCAAAAACAAAAAATCATAAATTTATTTTTAATTGACTCAAAATCAAAGCCAAATAACAAAGTTTAAGTTAAATTCATAAAATATTCTAATGATATAAATATTGTTGTCTAAAACTTTCTGCAATGTTTTTTTTATTTTCTAAAATAGTTAAGAATGAAATTATTAAAAAAATGTATTTATCTGTAAAACTTGTAAAATAATATAACTAAAAGTTACAATATTTAAAAAGATTTTAAAATTCCAAAATACTTTTACTTTTAAATAGAATTTAAATAGTAAGAAATAAAAGCCATCATTTAAATTAAACCTTCATTTAAACTACATGCTATCAAAATTTTTATAATTCATAAGATCTTCTTAAAAAAGTAGAATTAAAGAAATTCTCTACTGTTTTCATGTTTACTTGATTCACACAATTTACAACTTTTCAAGTCATCAGTTTCAAAGTCATCATTTTCTAACTATTCTTTTTAACTCTCTATTTTATGAACTCACTTATCTCATCTTACAAACTTAGTTGTTGCTTGCAGAGTTATTGGAAGTGAAGATGTAAATAACTCATTTAAAAAATTTTTTTCTTTGTAATTTTAAAGTAAAGTAACTGTATTGTATAACTTCATTTTCAAGTTATTAATTCATGTGTGATAAAATAATATTCATTATAACTTGTGCATTGTATAAAATTTTATAGTATGTGGATTGTATATAACTTTACAAAAAAAAAGGTATTCTTCTTGTCTGAAATCAGACAAAGAAAAAAACATTTTAATATACTAATTAAAAAACATATTTTTTCTACTTACTATGTACTCTATACATGAATAATATATTTTTTAAATAATTGATAATCTAAAAAAAATACTACTTAGCCTAAAAATTTATCTTAAATTACATTTTTGTGTATCTTTATTAAATAATCAGCTCTTATCTCTCGATATAATTACTACTATATATTACTTGTTTGATATTAATTTTTTTTTTACTGTATTCACCTCATTTAAGGAGGCAACTCCTTTTTTTGAAATCCTCTTTTTTTGTCAACCCCTTAGCTTTAAAAAATAAGCCTTGATGAATACAAACTTATATAGTAAAGTAACCACTACTGTATGCTATGAGATACAATAGTGGTGTATGTTTTACATTATAATAATAGTGGTGTATGTATAACATTAAAAGACATAGTTCTAATGATTCTGTAGCAAAAACTGTAACCACAATTTATTGTCTGCTTTAAATTTATGTATGTATGTACATATATATATATATATATATATACATATATATATATATATATATATATATATATATATATATATATATATATATATATATATATATACATATATACATATATATATATATACATGCTTTATTTCCTGCTTCGTGTTCTGCTGCCATGTAGGACCTTGTACACTTTTGAATAAATGCATCTGGCTACTTTTGAATAAATGCATCTGGCTACTATTTTGTAGAAGACCGCCTAGGCAAAGTCTTAAGGGGTACACAGATTCTATCTGTTGACCAGCCTCGCACCCCTTTTTTATCTAATAGGCTAGCACAGATGTATTTATAATACATTGTTTCCAGTTTAGGATGTTGAATGCTGGATCTTATTGACTCAATGCATGGGTTTTGCTTGTGTCTCTGTTTTTATCACTAGGCAACTCATTCTATTATCTCCTAATGAGGGAACAGCTCTATAACTCAATTTTATGGTTCTGAGGCCGACTGATAGTCAAGTTTCCCGAACTATAAAACTATAAAATTCAAAAAACCATGGTTATCACCAAGTTCTCTAAATCTATCATTTACTAATATTCACAGTCTTCAAAGTAACTTTTCTTCCGTTAAGTCCTATCTCTTGCAAAGTTGACCAGACCTACTTGCTCTTTGAGTGACTAATTTGAGTTCGGCTGTCTCATTTTGTGATCTTAGTGTTGATGGTTGTTTTCCTTTAATTCGTAAAGACTTCAATACTCACATGCTTAGCTTGGGCATTTACATTCACCCATATTCACTACATTCATATATGTAAGAATTCACCCATTTGACGGAAAACTAGGTTTGAATCCATTATTATAACTATTCTTTTATGTACTTTCGTTTGGCACCACTTCACTCTATTGCCTTTCTCTTTGTTCTATATTGCTCTCCTTCATCTCAAGAATGCACTCTTTTCGATGTTATTTCTGATCAAATTGACCATGCCTTCTCTTTTTATCCATCAGCCAATATCGTTGTTGTTGTTGACTTTAATGCTCATCACACTGAATGGCTTGGCTCAAGTGTCAGTGACTCTGCAGGCGTTAAGGCCCTCAAACGTTGTCTTTCTCAATCTCTATCACAAATAGTCAACTTTCCAACTCGCTTTTCAGACCATCTGAATCAGTTACCTTCTTTACTCAACTTGTATCATGTTTCTGTACCTAGTCATGCTCAGTTTCTCCACATTAACCCTTAGGTGCTTCTGATCATGGTTTGATCTCTTTGAAACTATTATCTCATTTTTCTCCATCATCAGAATACCTCTTACAACCACCTTAAAGCTGACTCACTATGAGTCCAAATCACAAAAAAGTGGTCAAAAGTCGACTTATTAAAAATTATTTCAATATTTACAATTTTTTTATAATTTAGAAAGTATATATATCCAATTACTGGAAAATATGTTTTGCAGAATTTTTATTACAAGTTTTACAAGTAACATTTAGTGCTATATAATTACTAAAAAAAGTCCGAGAAAATTTCAAGATTTGAAAATTTTTTTTTAAAGTTATTTAATATTTATCTCATTAAACAGTATTTTAAAAATAAAAAACTTTTTTAATTTTATTTTCTTATTTTATTGTAATTACTGTTTTAATTTAAAAAAAAGTAATAACTCGATTTTTTTAGACTTTGATTTTTTGTTTTTAAAGAAGAGTTTAAAATTTTCAAGGTGTGTATTTTAAGGGTCACAAAAACTGAAAAAACTTTAAATGTCCACTTTTCAACCCTTTCTAATTTCTACCACATTATTATGAATGTATTGGGTACAACACAAATAATTTTTTGCTGCTTGAATTTGCTCCACTTCGATTAAATGCCAATTATTTCTGAAGACACTAGATGAGCCAAGGGAAGGAGGGAGAGGGAAGGCTGGAGAGAAAATTGCTGGAGAGCTTGCAAAGGCTGGAGAGCTTGCAAATTCACATGTTTAATACCAACTACTTCAATTATGTTTAAAAGTTCTAATCTTTTCATGTTTAATCAACAACAAAGAAAACACTTAAATAATTTTGCAAACAAAGTTTTGTTCACTTTACAATAAATATTTTCTGAGAATAAATCAATTTCAACTTCCTTTATAGAAAAGGATAAATTTTTATTTAAGTTTTAATAAGATTGTATAAAAAAATGGCTCCAAGTTCACTTTCTATATAAAAAAAGAAATTGGAAAAAATTTTGGCCACTTTTTTGCAATTTAGACTCACAGTGTGAATGGGACTCTTTTGTTGATTTTCTTTTTGATGCCCCTTGAGTTGAAATCTTTCATCTTCATGCTGAAAAATGTGCTTTTCACATAACTTCTTGGATTCAGGTTGGCATGGAATCTTTTATTCCCTCTCGACAATTCCAAATCAAGCATTACTCTTCTCTATGGTTTTCCTCACATTGCGCTGCTGCAATTTCCAATCGTAACCATTACTTCCATATCTATCAGCAAAACAATTCTCCAGAAAACAGACATCTGTTGCCTTTGTTAGAAACCATTGTAAAAAAGTTATTTCATCTCAAAAATTAGCTTTCGTGACTTCTGGAGAATCTTTAACAGTATCTATATAAAGAGCAAATCTGTTGTTCCTTCTCTATTTTATGGTTTAGATTTTGTCACTTTACCTAAAGACAAAGCTGAATTGTTTGCCAAGAACTTTTCATCAATATCATCTCTTGAATCCACCTGATTCTACCTGACATAGCTGACAAACAGGCTGATACATTGTTTGACATTCGTATCATTCCAGCTTCTGTATCTAAAGTGATTTCCTGCTTGGACTCTTCTACAGCTTGTGGCCTGGACAACATATCTGTTATAGTCTTGCAGAAGTGTCCTTTGGAACTGTGGTCAATACTTTCAAAACTATTTAACAAGTACTTATCAGAGTCTTGTTTTCCAGCCTGCTGGAAAGTTGCATCTGTTATCCCTATTTTCAAAAACATTGGAGAGCAATCTGACTCATCTAACTACCATTCCATTAGTCTTCTTCCTATCATAAGCAAGGTTTTTGAGTCTTTAATTAACAAACACTTTACCTCTTATCTTGAGTCTAATATCTTTCTTTCTGATTATCAATATGGATTTCACTAACAATAATAAACAATAGGTTCTATCGTGCATTAGATAGATGTGGAGAGGTTAAAACTATTGCTCTTGACATTTCTAAAGTTTTTGATAAAGTTTTGCATGCTGGTCTTTACCATAAGCTTTCTTCTTACGGTGTATCAGGTAATATCTTTAACATTATTGAATTAAAAAAGTAAACTTATTATAATTATTAAACCTTAGTATTAAAAATATGATTGAAATCAATAAAAAGCAAGAATATAATAAACACAATTATTGAGTTTTTAGTATTGAAATTAAAGAACTTTTAACATTCTGTTACTGTGGTACAGTCTGATTATTTAAAAAGAAGTGAAAGTATTTAAAAAAATCTTACTTGTGGTGGTAAACTGCTTTAAATCCAGCTTTTGAAGACAATGTGTTAATAGATCTTTTATTTTCATATTTTTGCTGACAAGATAACTCTAATAAAAAAAAGAATATTACAAAATTTTAAAACTACATAAACTCTTAACACTGTAAAATAGTAAGATTCAAACTAAATCAGTCTTTTTTAACTTGAAATAGTCAACGGATCTTCAACCCAATTGTTAACAGTATTTTACTTATCTAGACACTTTTTTTTTTGGTTATAAAACCATGCTTTTTTTATATGAATTATATCATCTCACAAAGTTTACAAATGAATTTTTGAAATTCATTACTTATTTTAAAATTTATTTTTGGGGTTAGACAATCCTTATTCAAAAGCAGAATAAGGATTGTCTAACCCCAGGAGGTAGAAAGATCAAAGCAAAAGAGTATACTAATTGTGTGGTAACTCCTTTGCTATTTCATGAAAATAACCCTAATGATAGCTAGGTGATCCTTAAGAGTCCACCACCAGCTCTTTATCTAAAGTCATCCATAAACCTTTGGCATAAACAAAACATTTTGCAATGATTTCAAGATTGGTTAGCAGAACATTCTCTTCCAACTATATCATGGTGACACACTTGATGGTAATAAATGTTCTAAGGTTCTAAGACCCCTTGATAGATTGGAGAAAATACTTCCTAAAGAGCTATCTAGTTTTCTGGATTACTTTTAGAACTTTTCAAAGGTCATTGATTTTACATTTGGTGTGTATGTACATCCTGAGTATAAGAATGTTTTAAAAAATCTGAGCAGGTCTTTTAAGTCTTTTACAGGAAGAATTTGGAGTATCTGAAGCCCCTACATTTTAAGAAATACTCATGAACATTGAGCAATTCATCAACATAACAGGAAAGGGACTCAGTCAGTTCTTAGAACAGGAAGCAAAATCACATTCAGCATTTGGGAGCAATACTTAATAAAAGACATTTCTTCACCTAAATATATAGACAACTACTTTAAGGCTATCCTAAACTTTAATGCTAACGATAGTAAAATATGCAATTCTATGTATTTTCAACCGTTAAATCTATTAATGTTGTATTTAACTGTAAACTATATTTTGCATTACTTTAAAAAAAGATTTTATAACTTTTCTTACTTTTGCTGGTTTTAAAAGGCCATTTCTCAAAACATTTTCAATTTTTCATTTCAATAATTTTTATAACTAATATATATGTATGTATAAAATTTTTTGGGGTGTTAATGATGAGGTTTAGTTTCATCCAGGCAAAGGGTGATTTACAAGCTGTATATTAAGTCACTGTCTCTAAATACTTTCTTTTCCTGGCTTGTTGACTAATTGATTTGAGTGAGAAATAAATAAAAGCATAATTCCAAAAAAAAAAAGACAATTTGGAGCTACGGTAATTTTGGAAAACCACTTTAAAGTTTTCAACTACTTGTAGGTTTTCTAAAATATTTAGAAAAATTGAATATTTTACAAAAAACTTATTTATAAACTGATTCTCAAGTTTCAATTGTTCACAAGAAATTTACTTGTTCACAAGCACTTTGATATTGGCAGAATTTAAAAGTAGATGTATTTTTCAAGATACACAAGTGTTTAAATATAACACCGCAATTTCTGTGATTTTTGGTTAAAAACTTTTTATCTTTAAATTCTTAACAATTACACAAAAACTTTTTTTAATAGTGAAAGAAACACCTGGATGTTTTTCATACATTTGACGAAGCATGTCCTACCCTTTGAACTCACATTTGTTATAGTCTTTAAAGTCATAAAGAAAATTTGTTAAATATTTGTAAAAAAAATTAGTAAAATTACTCTGAGAAAAATATTTAATGTTTTGACTTTGACATCGAATTGATCTTGTTTTCAGTAAGCCAGAATGAGTAATGAGGAGAATTCTTGAGGCCTACAGCTATCAACGTAGCCACTATATATTACCACTATCAGCAACACCAACTTTAAAGTTTAACAGCATAACTGCATTAAAGGGCATAACTGCCTAAACTTTGATTATGTACTGGAAATTCAATTTTCAAAATTCAAAATTCAAAAACCAATTTTCCTGGATTGTCTAATCTTATTATTTAGCAGCATAATACACAAATTTTTTCTTTCTTGAGGCTATTATAAACATTATTTCTTGACAGCAGTACCCTGAAATACCTTACCACACTAGACTAGACCAGATTTAGAAATAGAAATGGAAACTTATTTAAATAATAAATTTTATGCTGGTCTTTACTTAATTTCATGCTGGTCTGTACTCAGATTACAGACTATATTAAGAATTACATATACCGGAATCTGAATCTTTGGAAAAAAATGAATGAATGTTGATTTATGGATAAAAATACCAAATACTTGTCCACCAATTTCAGATATAACATAGCAAAGCAGTAGCTCACCCTGGTAAAGTGAACAACTCACTATATGAATGCTACACTTTAAAAGCTTTTTAAATTCGACAACTAAATCAATATCTACACCAGCGTTAAAACTTGTATTGTCAGGATTAATCGGTTCAATACTATCGAATACGGTTCTCATATTTAATGTTGGTAAAGCCATAGTGCTTCCTGTATTATTTTCCATTATAACATGTCAGATAATTCCACCATTTATTCAATATTTTGTTTATATTGTTTAAGGTTTGCCAAAACAAACATTCAAAATTTAAAAAATTAATAGAAAGCCCCTAAATTAATATTTTTTTTAGACAAGGCTTTTTTTATGCTCCTAGCAACAAACTTAAGAAATCTGTCTGATTACGTTTGAGCCCTTTTTAAAACTGATTTGCACAAATATAAATTTAACAAAAATTTATTCTATGTTTTTTGTTTTTACTATGAAAAAAGTCATAAACTTAAACAGTATTTTTTTATGCACAGTTTATTTAGTGTCAAAATAATGCTGATAAGGTAAATAAAATGTCTTATATTATAAAGTTGTTATTTGTTTTGTAAAATGGCTATTCTATTCTATAAATTTTTTTTATAACGCATTTTTTAAAGTCAACTTAAAAATCAAAAGTTATCGACTATTTTTTGTATCAAGCGTTAAATTAAAAAAACTGTTTAAAAAGTTTTAAAATAAAAAGCAAAATCAGAATTCAATATTCAGAGCTTCAGTCTTCCCTTATGTTATGGTACTTAACACTTATCTTTGACCACCGGTGGGAAAGTGTGTCTTTAATGTTGTGTTGTGAAAATACAAGAAAAAAGACTATAATAATAAACTAAAGGTTCATGAGTTTAATAATTAGAGAACTTGACTAGATCATAGTGTATGACACCCTAAGCAATAATCTTTACAAATGCTTTATATCTGCTAACCAACTTAAAGTCATAATAAAAGACCCATTATGCAGCCTCCATAATGCATGATAAAGGCACTGACAGGGTGCCTTCTGTGCACAATATGGCACTGTAATACTCTGGTATTTTACAGTTGTTGATAAAATCAACCTCTCTGAGACACCACCCATATGCAATCATCATCCAATACATACCAATAGCACATTGGTGTGCACTGTCTGTTTCTTTTCTACAAATACTACCATGGTCGCTGCTCAAAGGAGTTATCATCTCTAGTTTCATCAATTATAAAAACCTTTTTAGAGAAAATTTGTTCATAATTTAGTAATGAATAATTCTAATTAGTATAACCACCATAAGCTTTGATCAAAGCCTCAAATTAAGGACAAAACTTGGTTTTTTAGAATTTTTAATTCAAGGACAAAACTTGGTTTATCAGATATACTCAGCTGACATGTTGGACCAAGCCTGGGTGGTGGAAGTCTTCAGGGTTTCAAACTTTAAGTGTTGTTGCTTACAAGATTTGGCCTGAACATATTTCTAAATAGAAAAATCCAGAGGGTTCAAATTGGAGAGCTAGACAGTAGGGCAATTTCATTTTTTCCATAAAATATAGATGAGGAAAATTTTGTGAATAAAACTGAGAGCAACGATGTAATTATTTTTTAATTGAAAAAATTAATTTGTGAATATGTATTATATTGTGAATATCATGTAAGACTTTTTGTATTTTATTGAATTATTTGTTGAATTTTAACATAACTCAAAATATATATTTCAACTCAGCTATATATTTATTAAAATATACGATATATATTTCAACTCAACTTTGAATATTCAATTTTACCCCAAAATGTTTTTCTTGCTGTCTGGGTAACATTGCAATTATACATAATATATAATAGATATCTTGATAATCATACATAATATATAATAAATACCTTTTTACTGTAGTAGCCTAATTAAAATAACTATTGTTAACATACTTTATTATTTTTATTTTATAATTTTTATAATTTTGGCCAATATGGTGTTAATAAGCTAACTTTTATTAATAATTTATATTTTTAGCATTCAAAAATGTCAAGAAAATGTTTGAGAACTCCTGGCACACGAAAATATTGTACTAAATCCAATTACTTAAGTTCTACTCTTCAAGAGGCAATTGGTGAAAATTAAATTGGAATAAATGTCTATTGTTGAGGCTTCTAAATTTTTTAAGCACCCAAAACAACATTATTCTATAAATTAAAAAATAAACACTGTAAATCAGTGGGGCACCATATTGTCTTTAGTATTGATCAGGAATATTGTTTTAAAAATCACTTACTTTATATAAATATAAAAGGAATACCATTTGGGTGATAGCAGAAAAAACAAGACAATAGTTTAAAGATTGCCAACCAGGTAGAAAATGGTGTTAGCTTTCAACGGATATCTTGACAGATATCCATTGTTGAAAGATAAAATGCCTTATAGTATTTTAAGGAAACGTGTTAAGGATTGTCATATAAAACTATTTTTCAGTTATTCAAAACCTAGAGAACGAAATAAATGGAGTAAATCCAGAAAACATGTACAATGTGGATATAATGTGAAATTTGATGTTTAACTCAATACTGGATAATTTTTTAAGAAATATGTTTATCAAGTTATTGGGGACTTTCAGTAAAATTGTGCAGTTCTTTCATTGGAACAATTACAATGCACATGCTTTTGAAGATCATGGTTATGGTATAAAAGAGTTTATTGTGGCTCAACCTAATGACTTGTGACAATGAACAAATCCAAGTTGATTGTGATTTTTCAAGTTGAACAAGACAATTGTAATATTGAGAAAATTTGTCTCTTAAAAAAGAGTACTTATGACATCTATTAACACCAAAAAACAATAGCTTGTTGAAAATTCATTTTGTCTCATTTGGTATAAGGGAACTTATAACCTGGCCAAGTTAAAAAAATTGAAATTGCTGATAAATTGTTTGGAAACATTCCAAATGAGTCCTTTTTAATTGATGAGAGTGTGTATACAATAAATGATGACATATTAGTTGCAGAGTTGCATTAATTTTATTGACATTTAAATATTATAACTTTGATTTTTTGTAAACTGTAATTTTATTATAGTAAATGATTTTGTACACTGCAATTTTATTATAGTAAATGTTTTAGAGTATGTCTTTTAAACTTTTATTTTATTATAGTAAATGATGTTTTAGAGTATGTCTTTTAAACTTTTATTTTATTATAGTAAATGATGTTTTAGAGTATGTCTTTTAAACTTTTATTTTATTATAGTAAATGATGTTTTAGAGTATGTCTTTTAAACTTTTATACTCACAACCTTAAAATTTGATCAACAAGTTTATTTAGTGATATGCATTATTTTATTGAATAGCTTGTATGTTTATTGTCAAAATATTCTTATTAGATACATTAGATAAATTCAAAAGTTATTTTAAAGCAAAGCAATTTTTTGAATAAAAAGATTAAAATAGGCATTAAGTTTAATAGTGTTCAAAGTTACCCTAAATGCAAGAGTAACTTTGAATCCTTACTTGAACTTTGTTTTCTTAAAAAATAACTACCAAATGAAAAAAATTTATAAAAATCTAGAAAAAGGAGATCATCAGAACACTCTTAATGCAAAAATAGTAATTTGGTTTGTAAAAAATTAGTTAAAACTATCGCAAAGCATACAAAGTTAACAGGAACAAATGTATCTGAAACATCGTAAACAAATTATCATAATGGTAGCAACATTTTTTTTAAGAAAAAAAAAATTCAATTTTAAATTGCATAACCTTCAAAAACACAAGGTTAAATAGATAAAGAAAATAAAAAAATTGTCTTTAAGATTAAACCCATATCAATTATGAAGATTGTAAATGTTAGATTGACTTAGTACAAGTATGTCAAATTGAGGTGGAACCTTTTACTACAATTAGTTTTTTTATCTGTTGATTTGATGAACACAAAAGAATCTGAAGAGGTTTTGCAACTTACATATCTTTCAAGTCATCAACCAATTGAATGTGCTGTCTGAACCCGAAGTATTTTAGCTAATTTATGGTCTCAAAAAAAGTCACAACTTTCTTACTTACTAAAATTACAGAAATGTTAACAAAAAATCAAATGTTAATGAAAATCACCCAATCAGTTGTACATTTTTTTTAAAGTATTTTTTATAAAAATGTGTTTGGTTTTACATATAAAATCTTCCACACCTATACCAATTTTTGTTTTCAAAAAATTTTGGAATTGCCCTTATAGACAGCCAGATTTCCTTGGACCAGTAAGAAATATTCTCATCAAGCCATGTCTGGACAAATTTTGCTTTGTGATAGGATGCACTATCCTGCATAAAATCAAAAATGTCACTACTCTTGAAGTTGCTACATATCCAAGGAATCACAGGGCTAGAGAACTTGCATATTTGAACCATGTCTAAAAGAGAATTAGCATCATTAGAAGTATGAGGCCAAATAAGACTGTTGTCATATTTGGCCTCATTAAATAATATTATTAGCAGCTTTTTAACTCACAAATAAGGCAAAGCCAGAAAATATACCTATGCATTGATTGTTAATAAGTGAGTAGCGATTGCTATTATTGGACCTCTCTTGAGCAGTTAAGCTCGTACATGATAAGATAAGTGTTTAATTTTTGAACTGAAAAATGGTAATTTGAATAAAAAACAACAATAATTGTTAACAATAAAAAATCAGTGTTACTTATTTTAATTTATAAGTTAATAAATGACAAAATTTAGAACCTAAAATAATAATCTGTTGATAATAATATCCTTTAACAGCCATACAAGGACATATAAAAAATTTATAGAGGTAGAAAATAGAATCAGAAGTAAGATAACAACAAGAACTATAATGACAGACAATTTTAACAAAACTTTGAATAGATATATAATTGTCATGAAGGGTCAGTAGTAAAAAATATTCTAAGAAGATGTAAAACAGAAGACTCTGCTCTCACTCTAAAGAGTGTTGCCATTCATCAGGAAATAACAACATTATTGCGATAATAATTAGCTGTAAATTAATGAGTTTTAAAAAAAATAATAGAAAAAGTTAAAAATAAAGAATAAATGATTTACTCTATAACTAATGATGGAAAAAATAAAATAAACAAAAACAAAGATCCAATAGTCAACATCCAAAGGAAACCTATTAGCAATTCTAGGAATTAGAAACAAGTACAGGAAACAGAATTAACTAGATTTTCCAATGCCTGAACATTGTAAACCAATCAAAACTCAATAAAACTCTGTTTCTTTTTATTTTTTTTATCCTTAAGATTCTTAAGATTAGGAACTTTCAGTTTTTACACAAAAGTATTTATTAAGTAACTTAGGATTCCAGTTTTTATTTACACAAAAGTATATATTAAGTAACTTAGGAATTGATGAGAATCTCTTTGTATTTAAAGACATATTAAGTAACTGTCATTCATTTTGTAAATAATATCACTTAATTAGCCAACAAAAAAACCATTTTTCTAAAATCATTTGCTAAAAAGGCTTTAATCCAGGTCATACCCATAAGAAACATTTTACTATCTTTTGTCAACAAAAAAGGCAACAAGAACTTTATAGTTACATTATTTTAGATTTTGCTTCAAAAAGTAAAACAGTGTTTACAGACAGTGTGTACCAGAAAACAGTGTTTACAGACAGTGTGTACCAGACTACACAACAGTGCAGTAAAATTAGAAAATAAGTATTATAAACCCTAACTACTAAATTATTATAAATATGTAAATTTATTTTTTTGAACACAGAAAAAAAAACAAAAAACACTAAAAAAAACAACAGTAAACACAAGTTTAAGTTTATTGAATAAAAAACAAGTTTGATTACTTGATTTAATAAAAAACATACTTTTAATATTTCAGATTCAAATGGATTTTTAGATATCAATTCTGATAAATGTTTTTCATCCAAGTCCATGTCTAAAAAAAAATAATATACAAATACAGCGACAGTTGCCACATTAGCACAAAGATGCCTTCCAAGATCATTGTTGATCAGTATAACGTGTTATACTGATTTGGTTTATTTTTGATCTGGCAAATTTGTTTTATTTTAAAAATGCATTTCTTTTAAAAAATGTAGTTAAAATGAAAAAACCAATAAACAAAAGTTTAATATTGCTTGAATAAATAAAATATAAAATATGATTGGCAGACTTGTTTGGCTTCAGACTTATTCTAGCATGATTTTGGTTAAAATCAAGTCAAAATTTCAACCATTCAAAAACGTTTAAAAAATTTTGAACATTGATACTCCAATACAATGTCTACATTGAGAGTCAAAATTAGACAAACAACTTAGTTCTAAATACTTCTAGATTTCTTTCTATATAACATTAAAACATTTATGTAAATTTTAGGGGAAAAAATTATAGCTGTTAATACAAAGAAAAAAAAACTATTTTGAAATAAATAGCATATAACAATTAACAGCATTTTAAGATAATGATCAAAACTTGTTAAGAATTTATAAGGTAATATTAAAGACAAAAGTTGTAAAGAACTTGTTAACTGGTCAACAAAAATAGTTTGTCTAAATCAAAAAAAAAACTATTCAATTATTCAAAAATAGTTTTTTTTATCCCATAACTTTTTATACCTGAACTGCATGTAGCAGATTGTTTTGAGCTATTTTACCTTTAAATTTTGACAAGCATCCACGGCATCCTGGTTTAGAGCACTTCCAGTATAAATGACAAAAAAATCTACCACAACACACACCTAAACATTAAAATAAAAATAATAGATGAGTCAAAGACCAGGAGATCAAGAACTTAGACTTAAAACTCTACAAATAGTTTCAATTAAAAAAAAAAAAACATATCTCATCACTGGGGCGCTAAGAGCAAAAGTGTATGCTTTTTGTTTTCACTGAAAATTAAATGCTTTTACTTTTCCAGGAACAAACAAAACTACTTACACCACCATGTAATTTAATATCTGGCCATTGACATGGGTTTTCTTACAGCTGCATAAGCACCATGTTTGTTTTAAGTAAAATGGTTTTAACTACATTTATGGAAACTTTTTTTTATGGTTTTCATTCAAAACTATTTTATTCAAGGTTTATCAGATAAGTTTATGGTAGTATTTTATAATTCTTTCTCCCCAAAAATGTCTATGTTCCTTTTTTATACAGCAAAATATTATTTTTTTTTGGTTCCTTTTTGTAACTTTCAAGACCAGCTTTTTAATAAAAGTATGAATGACTAATTTAATCATAAATCAAAAAAAAATTGGAATAAAAAAATACTTATATGATGTAATATATTTTATCATTTTATACAAGTTAATCGAAGTTTTGAAATCAACTTTTTTGGAGTTTTTATCAAATATTAATTTTGTAATCAAGTTTTCAACATCATACACTAAGTTGCGCTATAAAAAATAACTGTTTCCAAATTATATTAAAGTTTAAAGTTAACCAATTGAAGTTTAAATTTTGCATATTTTGTGCATACCTGGCATATTTTGTGTGTATCTGCCATATTTTTTCATATTATGTAGTTTAGTTCAACTGCTAAATGCAATACAAAATAATTGCATTTTTTTTATAACAAGTGGTGCAATCTAACAAAAAAAAATTGTAAATACACTTCTTAGCAAATATTAAAATGATTCATAAATTTCAAAAAAATCAAACTCCCACTGTTGTCAGCCCCAGAAACAATTTTAACATGCAATTTCATCAGAATTTTAAAAATGCTGAAAGTTTCAGAGCTCGCCTGAAAGGTAGTAAAAAATCAATCGCAAGAAACTGCAACAACTGACAAACAACACATTAAGGTAAATAAAAGGTTGCAAAAAGAAAAAAAATTCAATAATGTCAACATTTATTTAGTTGACAACTTTAATTAAATTAATTTTAATAGTTGATATCTTTAAAACTTTTGTTGTTGATAATATTTATATTTATATATATATTATTAATATATATTTGGAACTTTTTAAATAATCAAGAGTCTTGAAAAGAACTTTTAAATTTTGTTTTTTACTTAATTTGTAATTAATAAGTTTGATCCCCACCACATCCCTGGTAGTACCGCGCTCAACTTGTTTCTCCGCGCAGCAGCCTTGTTCAACAAGGTTTGTGTTTCGGAGTTATAGAGTTGAGAGAGGGTTATAACCACAAGTAGCCTCCTCATCTGTAGTGACCTTATCGGCCTTGGGGAGGTGAGCTAAAAAAAAAAATTAGCTAATAACTTATTTATGCCAACATATTTTTATAATTTTTTTAGGTTTTAGAAGTCACTCTTACCTAGTTTGTTTTATTTGGTAGGTGAAAAAGCAACTTACATTTCCTATCAGAAAGTGGTGGAACAGCTGAGATTAAAACAACTTACATCTCCTATCAGAAAGTGGTGGAACAGCTGAGATCAATCTAAAGCAACATGAACATATCAAATGTGTATCTCCCTCTTGACAAATGTTTCCTAGAATCATAAAGTTAAATCAACTTCAGAACAACTGCACAATTTATATATTTATTTGAACAGGATTAATTCAGCTAATTCTTAATTAAATTAGTTCTTAATAATAATTTAATTAATTCTTAACCTGTATTGGATCTCTGATAAAGACTATCAGAGTCAGTTGAGTCAGATGAGCTATATCCAACACATTCTCTGCATTTAAAAGAACTCCTAAAATAAAGGAATTTTTTTATTTTTAACAAATCAGCAAAATGGAATTAAATATTATCAAATCAGATTTATTTTAAATTACCTCATTCTATGAATAAAGTAACTTACAATAAATCTGATTTAATAGTACAAAAAATTTTGTTATCAAATCATCTTCTACTTATGTTGACTATATATTTATTGTTCAATTTTAAATTAATAGAAAAAAGATAATTGCACAAAAACCTTAAATAAAAAATAAACATTTGATATATAAGATATCAAACAAAAATGTAACAAATAATAAATATTTTTTAGAGGTGCTATGGAGTTCGTTTACCCAAGTGTGAAGTATTTTTAATCAAGTGAAGCGTGAAAAAATGTTTGACCACATGACAAACAAATATAACCATAAAACCAATCAACCAAAATGCATCTAACAAATATAATGATATAAAAAAGATCTAGAGTAGTAGAAAAAAGATGCGGAACAAACAAGTAGTAGTAGTTAGTGAGGAGTAGATATGGAATATAGTGCAAAACAAGAAATAGTATAGAAACAATAAGAGAAGCCTGAACATTATTCAAAATTATATTGTTATTATGTAGTCAAACACTTATATTTATTGTAATTATGTACTAGAACACTTATATTTAGTGTAATTATGTACTACAAAACTTATATTTATTGTTATAATGTACTAGAACATTTATATTTATTGTAATTATGTACTAGAACACTTATATTTATTGTAATTATGTACTAGAAAACTTATATTTATTGTTATAATGTACTAGAACATTTATATTTATTGTTATTATGTACTAGAACACTCATATTTGCAGTAGGTGAATCGTTATAAAGAGAACATTTAAAAAAAATATACACTGTGAGCTATAAGTAATGTTATTTTAACCCAAGTTAAAACCCCTAATACAAACAAATAAACCCTGTTGCATTGACATATCTGACAGTAACTTAGCTATGATTACATTAATAAAGTACCATTGTTACAGAGGTGAGCTGATTTAGAATTTGACTCCATCAATTCTTTTTTTCAAAGAATTTGAATAATTTCAGATTCTTTTAAAAAATTGGCACCAAACTGATGCCAAAATACCTTTCCATGTTAGTTTCCAATATTTGCCTATAACTATTAACTATAAAAATCATACAAATAATTATTAACCATAAAAATCGTACTAAAATTTTAAAAATAGCAAACTTTCTTTTAATTCTGTATATGCATGTGTGTATGAATGCATATTTGTATGCATGAGTGTTTATGTATATCTGTAAACAACTGTATATTTATGCAAATAATAATATATTAAAGTTTCTCTTTTTTTTTTTATGACAATTATTTTTCTTTATTGGATTCCTTTTTATTATGTTTTTTTTTTTTAAGTTTTTTGTTTGTTTAATGACATTACTTTTTTAAACATTTTATTCTTTATTATTATTGCTATTAGAATAATCATGCAACAGGCAGACAACACATCATATCAGACACTTAGTGTACACATGAAACAATTAAATCTTTATATGTAAATTTTAAATCATAATAATAAACATTTTGTGTTCAACATACACACAAAATAAAGGCTATGTAAATACTTCAAAGATAATAATCTGTGTATAAGTTCTTGTTACTATTATTTATTACTTATAAATTATTAATAACATTATTATTTATAAATTATTAATAATAATAAACTATAACTGGTTGTTATAAATAATAATAACCAGTTTATATAATAATAACCATCTGTACCAATACAGCCGTCTCCATTGTTTCTACTTTTAAAGTTTGCATAAGATATTCATACTGTATAAATATTAAAATATTATTTTATTTGCATTAAGCAAATAATATTAATATTATTAATATTATTAGCGTAAATAAAATAATTAGAATCAGTAAAAAATTGGAAAGGGTCATAATTGCAACATATGATTTAAGAACTTGATTTGGATTAGGCACTTTTTTGTCTCCAATAATAACTAACCTAATAGATGCTCTAGACTTGATGGATACTCTAGGAAAATACACAAATAATATCAAAAACAACTTTGTAAAAACAATAAAAAATTATGCAATTAAATTTGATAATTTAATTTGTGATTCATTGTAATGTGGCTGTATTTCATTTTTGAATTTTCAAAGTTTTTTTAAATTGTAGAAATTCATGAACTATTTTCTTAAGTAACTTGTTTATTTTTATTTTGAAAAATTACAACTGATATTAAAACATTAAATTTAAAAGAATTTTTTGTATGCGCATACAAATAATGTGCACATAATAGAAACATTTGTACACAAAAAATGTTTTAACGCAACTTATATATTGCCGCAGTGCTGAAGATGTAACAAGTAACTTATTTTGAGTTGCAGCTAACAGAGTTGCTGGTTCAAATCCTGCTCAGGGAAATTTTTTTAAAATTTTAATGTTTTATTTCAAAGTAGTTTTATGCTATTTAACTATTATTGTTGTTTATTTATATTTATGTTTATTAATTATTTTTATTAAAATTATTTCAAAATTCATAGAATAAGAGCATCAATGTGTACCTAAATTGACTGATATAGTCATAGTTGCATTGGAGTGTACATTAGGGTATGTCACTTGAAGCAAAAATGCACAAAAAAACTTTTAGTGTCAATATTCTAGTGCCAATATTTATCAAAAATTAAAATTCATAAGAAAATTTTTTTTTTTGCCTTTCAATGAACTTGCTTTTTTTGAAGATGTTAGATCATTAAACTCATAAATTAAAAATCATATCTCAGTGAATTTCCAATTTTGATGTTGTGTCAAACAAATGAGAATAAAAAAGAAAAATGATTGGGATTGAAAAATTGAGACTATATCAAGAGCGACAACACGGGGCATTCAAAAAACTTTGAGGCACATTATTGTCACTGGATGGACCCACAAGTTAAAAGGTTGACTTTGCAGTACCAAATGGAAAAGCTAGTTCTAAATAAACAGTATTGAATGACTTGATATATTTAAACCTATTGTGTAGTTGGAACCATTAATCCAGAACCTTGAAAAAATTTTTAGTTCAGCGTCAACAGATTTATTTCTCTGCTATAAACTGATTTATTGTTTAACTACAGACAAGATCGCCCCAAATCTTGAAAACCTCCAAAAAAATGTGACAATATTTACCATAGCAGTTGGCTTACTATAGGAGAAGCTATTTTTTTTCTCTATATGAGTGACCATGGTTTTACTGAAAATGTGCTAAAGACTTCACTTAATTTTAAAATGGGTAGCTCAAGTGTAATTCAACATGTGGTACAAAATCAAAGTAAAACACAGTATTATTGAAGTCCTCAGAAGACTTAATAATACTGTTAGGACTGCTGAGAAAACAATAAAATAAGATAAATGAAATTGTTACTCTTTACATCAAAAATAAAGCTTATTTTGTTCATTCTGAATCTTTGATTCTTTTCCTTATAGCAAGCTCAGATAAGGAATCTAGGAGGCTTTCCATTAAGACCATTAAGGAGATATGGAATGGTTTGGAATATAGAGACACTCAATTCAGGAAAAAGGTCAAACTCAATCTGGTAGCTATGTCCATACAGGAACTGATAAACTGGGAAAAAGAAGATAAACCAGAACCTGTATTTACTTGTCAAATACATACTCAAGATCTTGACTATTTCTTGGAGTTACCTTTTAAAGCATCTTACTTTCCCTTACACACACAGCCTTGTGAAAGAGAAGGTAACACATGCATCTGCATTGTTTGCAGGTTTGAGAAAAGAGGTGGACTTGTCAGGGCTAGGATGGTTAATAGACTAATAATGTCTAAACTTCACTCTAAAAAAGATATTAAAAACATTTTTTAAACAACATTTGATTATTTATACAGTAAATATGTTTCAATATAAATATGTAACATTGCCAAACAAATAGGAAACTTTAGTGCCATTCGTTTTTTTTGTATTTTTTTTTTCATATCTATTTAGACACACAGAACATCAAAAGCGGACTAAAACAGAGATTAAAATTTTTTAAATTGTCATTTTTATCTGACATCTACAGAAAAAAAACAAGGTGCCCAGTGGGTAGAAGAGGTTATTAATTTTTTTTTCTTGAATTTTTACTTTATATTTATTTAACTCTCCCCAGTAGTTTAATTTTTTTTTTGAGTTTTAATTTTTTATATATATTGGCACTAAATGCTGATGCTAGAAGTTTCTTTGTAAACTTTTATTCCAAGTGATGTACCCTAGTGTACATACATCAGGCCTTGTTTTAAAGCATTGTGCTGCTGGCAA
>NC_088929.1:12975000-12997500 GCF_038396675.1 Hydra vulgaris
TTTATATGTATATATATATACATATATATGTATATAAATATATATACATATATATATATACATATAAATATATATATATATATATATATATATATATATATATATATATATATATATATATATATATATATATACACACACACACACACACACACACACACACACACAAACACACACATATATATAAAAATATACACGTGTGTATATATATGTGTATATATATATATATATACACGCACATATATATATACACGTGTATCTATATACATACACACTTGCGTATCTATATAATATATACAATGTATATTTTCTATATGTATGTATAATACATACATATATAAAATATGTATGTGTTTATTTATGTATTCATATGTGTATATGTGTGTATGTATAAGTCTATACATTATGTATGTATAAATATATATATATATTTATATACATACATACATACACTTATAAATAAATGTATATGTGTATATATTATGTATACGAAATATATACACATATACACACATATGTGTGTGTATTTGTATCTGTATATGTGGGTGTATTACTGCAATAAATATATATATATATATATATATATATATATATATATATATATATATATATATATATATATATATATATATATATATATACATATATATATATATATATATATTAGTAGTAGAAAATCACTTAAAAAAAATTTTTTCCATTTAACTCTGTGTTTCATCAACAAAGATTCATCAGAAATGGATGATCAAATAAATAAAACTTCAATTTATACCAAAATTAAATTACAGGAAGTTGCAAATGTCTTAACTACTGTAAATTTTCACACATTTGTGGAATTTGCTGACACTATTATAAAAAGAATTCTTTAGAAATGATTACTTATGCTATTTTTTTAAAAAGGTTTTTTTAAAAAGGGTAGTTAATGTAAATATTATTTGAACTCATTTATTTTTATAGTTTTTTAGGAGAAACTTATTTTCGTGCCTACATTTAGAAATTAATTCCGATCTTTTGTTTAATAAGCATTCTTGATTTGCATGTGTAATTATTTCAAATTTTTCTTGTAGGCATAGTATGCATTTTTTGGAAATATTGTTATATGCAGGCGCTGTTTTAAGGATAGACCAATTCAGTATAAAATCATCAATATTTTTTTCTTTTAATTCCCATATATATTTTGACAGCATGGTGTCTTTTGAATACTTTTTATTCTTGAAAGATTGCTTATGATTGGCAAAACGTTTTTTCCATTCACCCTCTGCTATGCCAATATATTGTTTATCAGGTACATTCTTAGAGGAAACAACACATTTATATACCACATTTTTTGATAAACAACTTCCACTCATTGGACAATTGATTTTTTGTTTACAATTACAATTTTCTGTAGTTTTTTCATTTAGGATTTCTTTTTTGTTTAACAAAGCCTTATTGTGACCTTTTATAATTCTTTCCATATTTTTTGTGCAACTGTAGCTAACTTTAATTGTATTTCGATTAAAAATTTTATGTAGTTTATTAGATCGCGGGAAATGCTTATTAACCAATTTTAAAAACACTTTTCCTATGTTAGTAGAAACATTTTTGCTATATGGGGGGTTGAACCAAATTACATTTCTAGTTCTATTTCGTTTTTTTGTATTCTTTTTTTCAGGGTCAAATTTTAATTCAAAATTTTCGAAACCACTTTTTTTTAGGGCATCTTCAAATATTCGTTTAGAGGAATTGAATACATTTTCATTTGAGGAATTTTGGTTTAGTCTGTTATTAATTGAAATCGGGATTTGTTTTAGAACTTGGGGTGGATGGTTAGAGTTAATGTTAATATATAATAGTTCATCGTTTGGTTTTTTGAAAGGCTTATATGAATTTTCAGAGAGGTTAAATGTGACATCAAGAAAATTCACAATTTTTAAATTTATGTTTATTTCGATTTGAAAGCCAATATTTTTAAAAATTTTTATAATATCTTTTCTAATTTTGTCGAGCTGTGGACCAGATTTTCTACGCATTAAATTTTTAATCGAAATACAATTAAAGTTAGCTACAGTTGCACAAAAAATATGGAAAGAATTATAAAAGGTCACAATAAGGCTTTGTTAAACAAAAAAGAAATCCTAAATGAAAAAACTACAGAAAATTGTAATTGTAAACAAAAAATCAATTGTCCAATGAGTGGAAGTTGTTTATCAAAAAATGTGGTATATAAATGTGTTGTTTCCTCTAAGAATGTACCTGATAAACAATATATTGGCATAGCAGAGGGTGAATGGAAAAAACGTTTTGCCAATCATAAGCAATCTTTCAAGAATAAAAAGTATTCAAAAGACACCATGCTGTCAAAATATATATGGGAATTAAAAGAAAAAAATATTGATGATTTTATACTGAATTGGTCTATCCTTAAAACAGCGCCTGCATATAACAATATTTCCAAAAAATGCATACTATGCCTACAAGAAAAATTTGAAATAATTACACATGCAAATCAAGAATGCTTATTAAACAAAAGATCGGAATTAATTTCTAAATGTAGGCACGAAAATAAGTTTCTCCTAAAAAACTATAAAAATAAATGAGTTCAAATAATATTTACATTAACTACCCTTTTTAAAAAAACCTTTTTAAAAAAATAGCATAAGTAATCATTTCTAAAGAATTCTTTTTATAATAGTGTCAGCAAATTCCACAAATGTGTGAAAATTTACAGTAGTTAAGACATTTGCAACTTCCTGTAATTTAATTTTGGTATAAATTGAAGTTTTATTAATTTAATCATCCATTTCTGATGAATCTTTGTTGATGAAACACAGTGTTAAATGGAAAAAATTTTTGCTAAGTGATTTTCTACTACTAATATAATTGCTCTGTTCTGTTAAGAACATTGAGCACTCTATTGTGTAGAATACTTTTTAAAGTTGTTTAAATATATATATATATATATATATATATATATATATATATATATATATATATATATATATATATATATATATATATATATATATATATATATATATATATATATATATATATATATATAATACATTTTTTGTGTTAATAGTATTATTGTTATTACTATCAGTATTGTTATTATTGTTATATGCTTGAAAAATACTAGTGTTGTTCCTATATAAATGTGTGTGTACTAAATGCTATAGGATATCCTATTAATAATAATTATTTAACAAAAATGAAAAGAACAAGTTCAGCATAGTAGAAAGAATATATGAAAAAATATCCATCAGCCTTAGCTGGAAATTTATTTCCTGAATGTTTAAATTTGTCTTCGAGCTGCGAGGCTGCACCAATATACCACCTATGCTTCATCGAATAAACTTTCTCTACCAATATTGACAGCAAAATCTAGTAATACTTTTTGCAAAATACTGTCCGTAAGTACCTTTACTTATCTGTAAATCAATTGTTTATCTTTGTAAATTATATGTAAATGTTAAATTAATTTTTAATTGTTTTAGAAGATACAAAAATGAGTCAGTAGTATAAAAAATATGGCATGAGCCGAAGCCAGCAAGAAAATTTCTTGCATAGTCTATCTAATTGCAGAAATGATATTTTTTTTGCTGATAAAGGTAAGGGTCTAAGGGATTATCAAGCAGACTATGGCTAGTGATATGCATTAGCTTATATTGAACTTTTTTTTTGTTTGCTTGTGTGTGTATATGTATGTATATATATATATATATATATATATATATATATATATATATATATATATATATATATATATATATATATATATATATATATATATATATATGTATGTATATGTATAACATTTTTTAACCAGAATATGTGGGTTTTAATAAGCAATAAAACATAAATTGAAAAGATTCTACTATAAGTCTTCTACTTACTTATAATCTACTAAAATAATCTTACTAACTCTACTAAAAGTCAACTACTAAGTCTTCACATGTTCAACAAAAAAGACTATGAAAAAAAATATTATTGGTGGTACAACTGTTAATGAAAATACTTGTATTGAAACTCTAGTTATTTATCTTTAACTTCAAAAATTTAAAATGACACTAATATTTCTGGTAAATTTTGTTTTTGCAAATTTTATCTTTTAGGAGTTTTTCACATAATCTAGATGAAGACAATATATTTATAGAAGACTTCAGAAATTTAATGAAGATAATAATATTAATGTTGATTAAGGTAGGTGACTATTAATGAACAGGGGGCATGTGTGCATTTGGTTTTTTTAAATATTATATATAACTTGTATTTATATTCATTACCTATATTTGAGTGTATATTAGTCTAATTTATCTTAAAACAGGGTATTTGCACTTTAACAAGCAACAAAACCTAAATGAGATGGTTTCAAATCAACCTTTAAAGATTTCTATATTTATAAGCAAAAATAAATTAAGAGAGGATTTACATCCTGGTACAAATGCTAATGAAAATACTTGTGAATACTCGGGCTTCTGGGTCTTTCCAAAGTAATAACTTATTTGCATTTAATTTAAAAGTTTATAATATTTAAAAAGTACAATAGTATATTTAATGAGTTATGTTTCTTAATGGGTTTCATAAATTCTTAAAGGGCCTCTCTTATTTAGGTTGAAGTAGGTGGCTCTAAAAAACAATTTGAAAAGAAGAATGAAGGGTCGATTCCGTTTAAATGTACAGACACAAACAAGCATGATTAATAAGGAAAAAAGCAATTTTACTCTTCCATCAAATCATCACTCCGATTTTTTCAAACAGCATTTTTTATAGTGCATTTATTTAGGTACAATACAAAACAATAGACTAAGATAATCATTTATTTTGTTATTTATTATAAAACTTGATTTTTTTAAAATAGATTAAGGCGAAGCATCAAAAACCATTACCAACACAGATCGACCAAAAAATCAGACAAGCGAAACCTCTCCCATGGATGATGTCATGTTTTAGCGTAAAATGATTGTGTCACACCATTACATAAAAAGAAATTTGGGCAACTGCAATAGTTTTTAGATAAAGATTTGAATGAAGTTAAATTTGAATAGGTTACCTCAATTGAGGAATTAGTAAAGTTCGAGACCTGACTTTTAAGAAAAATTAAAAAGAACATTTGATGCTGCTGGAATTGTTTGTAAAAATGTGAAAGCGTATTGTTATACGATTTTAGATTTTATAATGACGGAAGAGGCGATCAATCGAAATTAAATATGTATGGTAACCATGTGACAAATGTCTTTAATTAGCTTATTTTTGATGATTTGGTTTTTTATTTCTTTATTTATTTTTTCTTTGTAGTATAATTGTAAAATAATTTACCTTAAAAAACAAAAATAAAACAACAAAATTGTCGTAAATATAATGTAGTATATATGAAAAAAGGTTTACATGTTTATAGCTATAAACGTGTGTCTAACAAAACCTACGTATTTTTGGTTTATCATTGAACCGTGCTGAACAGCTGTTAGTTTAGGCACAAGTTTGGAAAACTTATGATTATTTACTATGCCTGAACTAACTTATGGCATTAAATAAAGTTTCCGTTTGGAAACTTTATCTAATGCCATAAGACCATTTTAAGCTATAGAAAACACGAATTTAAAACCTCAACACATATTTAAAACATAAAAAAACTCGTGTTTGAAACCTTAAAAAACACGTGTTAAACTCCAGTAAAACTTCCCGCGAAATCCACGTGTTTTTGGTTTACGCCTGGATCGTAACAAACACGTGTTTATACCGGTTTTAATTCTGAGTTTAAAACCAGATGTGCCGTCTGGGGAGGCTTATCAAAAATTTGCACGAAATGTAAGTTAAACTATTTTTTATAACGCAAATAGAGCGCAATTATTTTCTAATAAAGATATATGCAACGATATAATTTTAACAAATGCTGTTTGGAAAAATAACCTTTGCATTCACAACAAAATCGCTAGTACAATAATAAACTTTTAATAAATCAAGTAGATCAATTAACGTAACTTGTTTATTTGTTACTTGCTAATTTTTTTTAAATAAAAAATAATTTTTAGTTTTTTTTTTAAATGATTATTCAAGAAATAATCATTTATACAAATTTGACATATTTTAATTCATTTATACAAATGTCGAGAAAAACAGTTTGTTTATATCAAACAATTATTTTAATGTATTATTAATTTAATTATTTATTATAAAAAAATGAAAGAGAATAAACATTTCCTAATAATAATAATAATAAATGAGTTAAATAATATTTAAATTGTTTTGCAAAATTAATATTATTGTTTTGCTGTAATTAATATTATTGCAGTAATTTAAACAAGTTAATGTCTTTAAAAAATAAAAAAGTAAAGAAAATTTTATGATGTCAAATTATCATTAGGCTAATGCATTAAGCATTTTTTATTTAAAACAAAGCCTGATACATTGACTGACTTAAATAGGAGTAGGTGCAATGGAGTCTACACGCATATATCGACTGAGGGTTTAGGTTTAGACAGGAATTATTTTATATAAAAAAAAAAGTATTTCAATACTTATGCAAATAGGATTCATAAATTAATTTAATTTATTTTAAAAAATTATTAAATTAAATTAAACACTAGATTTTTAGGTGAAATATTTAAAATAGTTAATAATAACTTATGATTAAATACCAATATTTAATCATAATTTATTATTAACTATTTATGCGTACCAATTAGTAATTGACCGGGGTTGATATTTGATTGATATTAGCCAGGGCATAAATGTTTATGTAGCCCCGGGTTTGTGAACGGGGCTACATAAACATTTATACATACTAAAGTACTTTTTTTATTCAAAATTCATGTTATATTTTGTATATATATGCATATATAAACATCATTATGATCAACATGATCATCATAATCATCATTATCATCATCATCACTATCATTGTCATCAGGCTTTAGCCTTTCTTATTTATGCTGTTTTTCTAATAAAAACAATCTAGAGCATTTTCTTTCCTTAACTAAAGCTCGCCAATGTAAGACACTCTCTTCAAGTTTTCTTTCTTCTACCACTACCATTTTCTCCTGAAGCTGCTACCTCTCAACATGCTGATACCTAAATCACTTTAATCTTCTCTAACGCTGTTTGATACAATATTTTTTTCTAAATCTTCTCTCTCAGCAAACACTGCACCACATAAATACTAAATAATATAAAAGTTTACATAAATATAAAAGGATATTGTATGCCAGCATCTAAATTAATAGCAAACATATATGTTTATATCCGTAATATGTATGCATAAAGCGCATCTTGGAAGCTTTTACTCCTTCTGGAATAAAAGTTAGGAAACTTTTATTCCTTCTCTTCAATTTTAAGTCAAGCCTCATTCTACTCCACATTTTTCACTATCTTGAGCAGTTGCTTTTTATTTAATAGTATTTTCAAAAAACTATTATAAGTGGTATCATCTACAACAAGACATAACTTTAAACACTTTCTTATTAATTCCTATACTTGGTAATTTGATTTGTTTAAAGCTAACTTTTGATTATTTTTTTTTTAAATTACCAAATATTTTTAATAAGGTTCCTCTTTAAACTATTCAATACTATAACTCTAATATATGAAGCAAAATCATGTTCAAATTTTTTTAAGCTATTAACATTTAGTTAAGCTAAATGTGAAGTCATATTACGGCTATAAATGCATCTTTTTAACAAGAACATCTCACTTAAGAACTTTTGATACTTAATGTCCTTTTATTATTTGAAGAAGTCAATGTAAAAAGGTCCTGCCTGATGTTAAGCTCTGTTTTTCTCAGTTTACTAAATCTTGTATTTTATCTCAGATGTTAGGTTCTAGAGACTTTTGGTAAGTCTTCAACAGTGTCATTAACTAAAGTAAGTCTAACAATTAATCTCTAATTCATGGGTCTGATATTTTTACTTCTCCCCAGAAAAAGGCTGAGTTTTTTTGCAAAGAAATCTTACTCTAATTTGACTCTTAAATCTAATGACCATACTCTTCCTGCCAGTTAAATAGATTTAACCATTGTTAAACATCCAAATCATTGGCTAAAGTTAATTCTCAATCGAACACTTCTACAGTTTGTGACAAGATCAGACAAGATTTCCATCATATCCTTAAAAAAGTGTTCTCCAGAACTCTCTTGAATTTTTGTTAAACTTTTAAAAAGTCCTAAATAAGTGTTTTCAATTTTTCAAAACTCTTGAAAACACTTTGACCTCTCTAACTATCCTACAATTAGTCCTCATTCTGTTATTAGTTTCTTTATATAAAGTTTTTAAATTATCAAATTATTTTTTCCTAACTTCAGTATTAAAATTATTTTTGAAGTCCTACACTCTTCTTTATTTCAAGGGTACCACAAGGTTCTTTTTTCTAAAAATACTATAATGGTCAATGTTCAAACGAGCTATCATCACTGATACAATAAACCAAAACTCATCCTTAATTGGCTTCTTATTTAACAAGTTGCATCCTTTTACTGTATCTGTCTCTAGGTGCTATAAAAACTTTCATTAATCTAGCTTTTTTCCTTGCAAAAAAACCTTATAACTCTTACCTATCTTTATGTTTTCTTTTTTTATACAACATACAACATTTTAAGTCTTCAGTTAACCCATTCCTAGTAATTTAACCTATCCTCTATTTTAAAATAACTCATAACTTAATAGCGGTTGCTTGCAATCTTGTTGAAAGTAAATTAGAATTTAAAAGTATATAAATATGTGCCAGTAATTAATAAATAGTAAATTTAGGTATAATTTATAATACAAAAAGTATTCTCAATTTTTTTCTAGCCCCGGCTATCAACCCCTGCTAAATCTTATCATTTTGTTGGGGCCGGGTTTGCAAAAAGTCTTATTTTTAGCAGAAGATGGAGCTCCGGTCGCTTCTTAGTACAAATTAGAAAAAAGTAGTTTTACGCACATACAAATAATGCCTACCATTTTAAATTGGTGATGATGATAATAGTAATGAAGATGTACTTTTGCTGTTTCTGCTTCTTGTTTATCAGAATATTTTTTTTTATAATTAAAACAAAAATAATGGTTTAGTAGCAACCTGGAAATATTCTTTTTTTTTTTTCTATTTATGAAATTAATAAACAAAAAATTGAAACAAAACATCATTGGACAATTAACTTGATGTTTCAAAAAAGAGATACATGGCTTAATTATGACTAACATCAGCATTAAACAACCATTTTATAGAACAGCAGTAAAAAATAAAGATTACCGTCAACTAATAAATAGATTTTAATGTTACCTTAAATGAAATGTTCTTGGGAAATCATTTATTGTTTGATTTCTATTGTCTTCTTCATCGTTTAAGACACTATCAATAACTTCACATTTTATCACCTCATTCTGTTTAAAAACAACATTGAAAAACAATGAAAAATATTTGATAAACTACATTTTAAAAAATTTAGAAAAATGACAAAAAAAATTTTTTGAAACATTTTTAAAAAATGTTAAACATTTTTACACCAAAAAATCATTATTCAGCACATCATTCTATATACACTATTATAAGTGGTATCATCTACAACAAGACATAACTTTAAACACTTTCTTATTAATTCCTATACTTGGTAATTTGATTTGTTTAAAGCTAACTTTTGATTATTTTTTTTTAAATTACCAAATATTTTTAATGAGGTTCCTCTTTAAACTATTCAATACTATAACTCTAATATATGAAGCAAAATCATGTTCAAATTTTTTTTAAGCTATTAACATTTAGTAAAGCTAAATGTGAAGTCATATTACGGCTATAAATGCATCTGAACTTTTGGAGTTAATCACATTATAAGTTTATCTAATGAAACACTAGAGAGTATAATTAGTTGCTAAAAACTACTGTTTTTTTCATCCGATTATTGTTTTTTCACCCAACTATTGTTTTTTCACTAGATTATTGTTTTTTCACCCGATTATTGTTTTTTCACTCGATTTTTATTTTTTCATCCGATTATTATTTTTTCACCCAACTATTGTTTTATCACCCAATTGTTTTTCACCTGATTATTGTTTTTTCACCCGATTATTGTTGGTGGGATTCAATCTCTAGACAAAACAAACACTTTATCACTACCTCATATAAAGTAAAAATTTATTTATTTTTAAATTTAAGAAGGTATAAAAACTAAAACTTGAAAAATTAAGGATTTAATATACTTAATATAAATGAAAACTTTTTTAACTACAAAAAAAAACACACACACAACAATAACAAGAAGAAATAGAAAACAAAATTCAAATATTTCTTAAAGAAATTTCTTATAATATTTTTTTTCTTTTTCATTGAACATTTGAAACCTTGGTCTGTGATTGTATGTATTTGTTTTCGCTATTAAGTTTTATTTTTAGATTGAGTAGTAGCTGCACTTACATTATCTGAAATGTGTCATATTTCTAGTTTCCTACCATCAAACAAAGTGTGGCGATTAAATGAAAGTATCATGCATACACAAATCTGAAATTTTTAAAATCTTTGAGTAATTCATTCCTTCTCCATTTTTTTACTATACTTCTCATTTTTATGTGGTCGGTTTTATTTTCCAATAAGTTGACAAAATTAATTCTTGTTATACTTACTTTGACAAATGTCAACAAAATGTTAAAATAATGTCATTTTCAGGTTACAAAATGACACATGTTGTCATTTTGTAAGCTGCTTAGTATAAGTTATTTCACTGTATCGACACAGGATCTTTTCCCACAACTTCTTCTAAAAATGTCATCCTACATTAAGTTTTTTATATCTTTTACTTATAGTTACTTGGTGTCACCTAACACTAGAGATAAAGTAACTTTGTAGTCTGATATCACATAACACAATCTGACAGACATAAAACAATATATTTGGCAGATATGTCGCCGAGAATGAGTGTAATTGACAAAAACTAAAAAACTCTTATTTAATTATTTATATAAATAATTGTTCATTATTACTCAATGTTCATTATTTTAATTTTATTGTTTTATTACTGCATTTTAAGTACATTTTAAATAATTGTAAATAGAAAATAACTAAACTGGTTGTGTTTATTTTGCTGATTCACTCACATGTCTTTAGTAATATTGAATAACACCAAAAGAGTTTTTACTCTTGTGTTACATTATCAATTTTAGAAAATAAGTTGTTACAAGGACACATTTCTCCTTTAAACAACAAGTTGTCACAACGAAACATTTGTCCTTTTGTTTTAATGACACATTTGTCCTTTTGTTACAAGGACACATTTGTCCTTTTGTTACAAGGACATATTTGTCTTTAGCAACAAGTTGATAAAAATTACACACTTGTTCTTTTATTAATAAGTTGTTTCAAAGACACATTTGTCCTTAATTTAAGATGACCATACACGCTTGACGCGTACAGTAAGCGCTTGATGGTAGTTTTGTGACTTTGGGGTTTATACGCGTTTATGTACCTGTTTATATGTTTAAAAAAAGCAAATAAAATTCTTTCAAAAAATATTATTTGAAAGACTTTTAATAAATAAATTTTCTAAAATATAGTTAAAAAACTAAATGAATTAAATTCCCGTAAACATTTAAAAGTTTTAAAAATTTCCATTAGAGAAGAAAAAAATGACTTCGAAAGATTTTTTAACTACAACAAAGAAAATGCGCTCATTTTACGCAAATTTTGTTTGCCTTGTAATGTCTTTTAAAACATTTATTTAAATATGAAGTTCATAAAAATTAGTGTTTATAAAAAAGTAATTTAAGGTTTTTATAACGATTTTACACCAAACTCAAAAAATGAATAGTAAAAAAAAGAAGAAGGTTAAACACACGATCAAAGATGAACACCTCAAATATACTATTTGTCAAAGCCTATTTGACATTAGTAGCCGTGGATGGTCTACAATTGAAGATCATTGCAAATCTATCAAACATTAAATGGCATTGGATGCTTCTATATTGTCAAACCAGAGCCAGAGCCAGAGTTTTGATCAAAATGAAAAAATATTAGCCATTTAAGAAGGCACAATTGCATTCCACACAATCAAACCTAACCATAGCTTTAGAAGTGCTGATTGTACATCAATGCTAATTAAGAAATTTTATAAGCCAAGATTTCTTTGTGCGCGTACAAAATGTGAAACAATAATTGTAAAAGTGTTCAAGAAATATTGTAAAACTCAGAAAATGCTTTATTAAAAGCATCATATGTGTCAATTCTTTCTGATGCATCAAACCACAAGGACGTTAAAACATATCCAATTTTGGCACGTTATTTTGATGTTAAAGAGGGAGTGCAAATTCAGTTGATTAACATGGATTGTGTAAATGGAGAAACATCAGATATTTTATCAGAAGTTATCTTTAAATGCATTAGTGCTAATAATATTTCTTCAAAAGTTTTGGCTATTTCTGCGGACAAAACCAATACCAATTTCGGAGGTTTAAAACAAAACGGTAATAACAATATTCAAAAAAAGTTAATCGTTAAGCTAAACCATGAAATCATTGGTATCGGTTGCAATGTTCATGTTTTATCAAACGCAATAAACACTGCATATAATACTTAATATACACTTATCAAACGCAATAAACACTGTTTATCTATTGATGTGGAGATAATTATTCCTCAAATTTATTTATTTTTTAACCCTTTTACTGTTCGAGTTTCTAGTTTAGAAAATTTCTGCTATGAGGCCGGTGTGGAATATTAAAAATTGCTAGGATTCTCAAAAGTTCGTTGGTTGGCCAGCTATCGAAATAGTGCTTAAGTTATATCAGCCACTAAGATCATACTTTTTAAGTTTAGAAAATTGTCCGAAACTTTTATTTGACTTTTTCAAAAACGAAATGGGTGAAATAGTATTGTTTTTTGTTCAGTCAAGCAAATGTTTTTTATAACACGGTAAAAAAAAATTGAGAAAGATAATATTTCTGCTGCTGAAGTTGGTGTAGTATTAAAGGATCTGAAAGACCAGATAAAATCTAGAAAAGAAGAAAAATTTCTACCTTTCATGGTAAGACAGCATTTGCAAGTTATCGAAGAAAGTAGTCATTTGAAAAATCAATATCTGAAAGAAGTAGACATTTTTTACAGTGTCCGTCTAAAGTATATAGATGAGTGGATGTGTCACTTTAATCAGGTTGAAGTTTTTAAATGATCTTTACTTAACTGTGAAGTTGAATGGATTGAGATTATTAAAACTATAACTTTTTTGAAAAAATCAATAGAAATCATATTCGATGACAACGAATTGTTCAATGAAATTCAGAGAACTAATTTATATTGCACAAAGGAAAAGTTTTCTTCTTGGAACTCACAGTTTGTTAGTTGTGACATGCGATGGGTAGAAAATTTTTCTTATTTCGAAAATAATCACATTCCTTATAACAATTTGTTAAAATTGGTGCAAGCCATTCCTTATAAACTTTGGCAGCTATTTTGTTTGTTAAACTTAATTTAAGAAAATATAGCTGCTCAGAATTTGCAGAAAAAATTGAAAAAGATGACATGCTGAAAACAATTCATTCTTATGAAAAATATTTGTGATTTAAAAATGCGAATATTGTTTCATATTTTTTCCATAATTTAGTTTCTTCACATGCTATTTTAAAATAAATAAACGAGTTTTTAGTAAAACCCATTTAAACCAGGAGCAAGGGGGGGCATGTGCTCACCTGTGCTTTGTCCTGTTTAAATTGAAATTAAACATATATTCAAAAAATGGCAAAACCGTCTTGAAAATATAAAAAATATAATCATTTTATTAAATTTATGCATAATCTTATCAAAAAATAGGTGAATATAGACACTAAAAAAATTGTCCTCGGGCGCCTTTATTTTTATTTTATTTTTGGTGCCTCTTGAAAAAGTGATAAAGAAATAGTATTTAAATCAGGCTACGGGCCTGATTTAAATTTTGATTTAAATTCTGATAAAACTTATAAGAACTTCGATCTTGGCAATAAAAATAAAGTGTTGTATTTGTGCAATGTTTTATTCTGTTTTTATTATTCAATTTTATTTGTTTTACTATATTCATTTTTACATTTGTTTTATTGACTGATTTATTCAGAGATTGGTGCAGTAGATGAGTGTACTTAAATACGAAAAACTGACTTAAATAAGTAAATATTAAATAGATATTAATTATCAACTGACTTACAAGGAGTGAACTTACATTGACTGACTTTACTAGGTAAAAGATGTGAAGAATGTACATACAACAACTTAAGGTTTTGGCATTTATTAATAGTACATCACAGCTCCTTAAACACAGAATCGCATGAAATAAAAAAACATCCTTGAGAGAAATGGTTATTGATGAAAGTTTTCTTGACTTTTTTTCATAATGAAGATATTTGTTTATATAAGTTATATATTTATTTATTTTAACTATATACTTATAAGTCCAAAATTATTAATTTTTATATACTTTTGCTTTAGAATACTTTTGATTATGGAAAAAAAAATTTAGAAATATTTCGTACCCTGAGTGAAATATATATATATATATATATATATATATATATATATATATATATATATATATATATTATATATATATATATATTAGACCAGTTCAAAAAAAAATCTTTTTTAATAATTAAGTGGCTAGATGTTTAAATGTAGCTAATTAATGAAAAAAAGCAAATCATTAAAGTTTCAAAGCATTATTCCAATATTTAGTAACAGCTCAATTAAGTTTACTTTTCAATGGGGTCCTAAAACTAAAAAAAAAAAGGTCCTTAAAAGTAGGTCAACCTGGTACTCAAAAGAAGCAAAATAATATATAAATTTCAAAAATAATAATTGTTTTATAAAAAATAAATTAAAAAATTTTTTATTTTTATTAAAAACTTGTAAAAATGTACTTTTTTTATTTCTAGTTAAAAAACCATAGTTTTTGTGCAATTAAATCTAAAATAATAATTGTAGTATGAAATTATCTTTTTTTTTTTGAAATTTTTATATAATTTCGCTACTTTTAAGACCCAACATGACATACTTTTGAAAAAACTTCTTTTTTCATAATATAATAGGGACCTGTTAAAAAGTAAAGTTAATTGAGCAGTCCTAAAACACATTATTTAAGTTTGCAATTTTGAACTAATTCTCCTGACCACAAACCACATCAAATCAAAGGGTAGCCCAAATAAAGTTCAAAAACTATTTTTTTTATATACAATTTTAAAATGGTCTAATATATACAGTGCCGGTTTTAGCACTACCAGCGCCCTGGGCGAGATTTCTACGGCGCCCCTAGCTCAATTTAACCCCATTCAAAAAAAAGGCAAAGGGTAAAATAACCAATTAGTTTCACCCCTTTATATTCGGCGCCCTGGGCCATCGCCCAACCAGGCCCTACCCTAACGCCGCCACTGAATATATATATATATATATATATATATATATATATATATATATATATATATATATATATATATATATATATATATATATATATGTATATATATATATATATATATATGTATATATATATATATATATATATATATATATATATATATATATATATATATATATATATATATATATATATATATATGTATATATATATATATATATGTGTGTGTGTGTGTATATATATATATATATATAAATGTGACGTATCTAGGCCGATTTTGATACCGGTATGGGCCCCTAAATTTCGCCTAAACTCAATTTAAAACAATTTTGTATTAGCATCAAGTTTGTGATAAAAAAGTTAAATAAAAAAATTCTTTATTACTTATTGTGTTGCTATTTTGTAATATTAAAATTTGCTGTCATAATTAAAATTGTTTTTAATGTCGTTTAGAAAAAGCAACGTTTGCAAACGACTTTTAAAACAGATTATAAATGTTCTTTAAGTCAATCAGAACGCTTATTTCGAATTTACGCGTGAGATACGGAATATTTCTATTGGATTAAAATGTAAAACACACGTTTTGATTGGATTAAAATAAGAAATGTTTAGCATTTTATTCCTTTCATAAAAACATTAACTTGTTTCAAAATATACTTTAAATGAGTTTCTTCTCCGCTCACATTTTCATAACTATAGTTTACAATTCGATTAAACTCTATAAGCTTTAAACTTTTTCATTTTAACTAATAGTAAAATTGCAGTAAAAATGTAAATAAACGGTTTTAAATAATACAATAAATAAAACTTTTTTAAAACGTAATAACATAATCACGCCAAAAATTTGATTTAATAAGAGAAGAAGAAGAAAAAAGTTATTAACTTTTGAATGAACTAATGACCTTGCTATGCGCGTGTTATGAATGAACTTTGCTATGCGCGTGTTATGAATGAACTTTGCTATGCGTGTGTTATGAATGAACCTTGCTATGCTATAACTCTGCGTTTTATGTTTTTAATAACTTTAATTACTAAAATTTGTTCGCAAAAGTTTATATAATACGTTAACTTATGTAATATGGGTCGACCAAAGACTTCTTGCAGAAGCCGCAACAAAAATTCGTCCACATACAGATCTTTACACAGTAAAAATAACAATGCAAATTCAATAAAACAAAATATATAAATATAAATTTACTGCACACCAAAACTCAAAGAGACACCAGGATGGTGCCGAAAAACGTCAACAGGTCAAAAAAATACTTTCAATAAAAGGAACTGTATACAGTCAGATGATTGATGGTAGCTCGCAATACATAATTGCGGGTAAACAGCGCAACCGTAACGTCATAAAAATGTTTTTTTAAAACTGTTTACTTTGTAATTAAAAAGAACTGGGCAGTCCGGGAAAACTTTAGTGATATCGTTGATTTATTTGAGATCTTAGCGATAAGGAGATAGATTCACACTTTAAAATTGCTAGCAAACGAGCAACATACAAAACAACCACTAGTGTTCATCAGTTCGTCAAAATAATAAGTTATAAATTAGACAATGAGGTTTGCACAAAAATTATTTTGGCCCATGACTTTAGTGTTCTAGCTGACGAGACGAGCGACGTGGCGAATAGGACTGTCTTTTCTGTTTTTATTAGGTATTTCGATTCTGATTCTCATACTATTGAAGAAATACTTCTTGGTTTAGTCCAAGTTATTGGAAGAAAGGATGCACAAACCTTATGTTAACAAATACAATTAGTTTTAAAATCTAAATCGATAGATATCCAACAACTACACTTCCATGGCTTTGATGGAACTAACACAATAAGTGGGGTGCGTAATGATTTACAAGCTAAAGAAATTTCCTCCCCACTTAATGTACATTAACTGTCGTTATCATTGTATGCGTACACTTAATAAAAGAATTTGATGTCCTAGGTAGCGTTGATGCTAATATCTTAGGAGTTTGGAAAGCCACGAAATATTCCAGCGTAAAGGCCTCAATATTCGATGCAGCGCAAAATGCTGACGGTTTAAAACCAGCGAAGTTACTTAAAGCTGCTCCAGCGCGTTGGTTATCTCATAGCGCTTCTTCAGACTTGTTTCAAGATTTGAACAAGTTATAAACAGCCTTGATGCTATTGTTAATGAGAAGTAAGTTTTTACAAACGCGAAACCTAGTATACTCTTATCCTAGTATAACTTAAAATTAGACCTTTTAAAAAATGAGCTTAACGATATTGCCAACGGTAAAAGTTCATTATTTAACACTCATTCAAATAAATTTCTCATTATATCTCAAGGGTCAAGGAATAGCACGTCGATTGAGAAAAAATAATTTGTTTAACGCGATGTCAACAAACAATTGATGAGTTTTTAAAGAAAATAAAAGTGCCATTTATGAGGAGATTAAAAGAGGAATGCAAATTAATGACGATGTATTTTAGTGTTTGATGCATTTAATGCAACTGGTGAAAATCAAGATCCCAACAAATTTTCAGCTAACATTAGTATACTTTGCCAATTTTATGGCCATGCAAAACCTGCTGTTGACGGGGAAAAAATTATTGCACCACCATTGTTTAATCCTATTCAAGATAATGAAGACGATATCCATCATTTTCTCTCCGATTATAGAAAAATCTTATTTAACCTTGAAATAAAAAGGAACCTAAAAATTCAAGCTTTAGTAAAAAAAGGCAAGTTAAAGAGTAGTAACATCAATATATATAAACACGAACACCAGATAACAAGCGATGTTATCTATACTGTTTTCCGTACCGAGTATGCATGTGAGCAGTACTATGATATAATGAAGTTATTCAAATTGTCACTACACATATCACCTAGCACGGCAAACGTCGATAGTGGGTTCTCTATGCTAAACTTAATACAATCTAAACAAAGAAATCGGCTTAGAATAATAGCACTTGATCGCCTTACGCAAAGTTCATTGGTTGGCCCAAAAAATTTAACAAATCAAACTTATGAAGGGCTAACTGACATTTATCGAGACTAGGGCGAGAGACGCATTAATTTATAAAATGTCTACCCTTTCTAATATTAAATAAATCTTGTTAGTTTATTTAAAAGAAATATATGTATGTATGTATGTATGTATGTATGTATGTATATATATATATATATACATATACACATATATATATATATATATATATACATACTTATATATATACATATATATACGTGACGCATCTGACCAAAACCAGTCGGATGTCGCGTTATGTTATATTGAGAAAACCATCAAAACATCTCAAAAATTCAATTTTTATCATTATTTATTTTTTTGCATAATTGTTTACATAATTATGTAAACAGTTATGCAAAAAAATAAATAATGATAAAAATTGAATTTTTGAGATGTTTATAAAATATATATATATATGTATATATATTTTATATATATACATATATTTTTTTTTTTTAGTTTTAAATCTGGAGAAGACTTTTTTTTAATTAAAATCTGACCAAACCCAATCCCTCAACTGATGTATCTACGTGTTGATTGTAAAATCAACTACGCCTAAATCAAACTTATTCGATGTGTGTAACTAGTCCATTAACTCCGTTAACGGACTAGTTACAGCCTGTTAATGAACTGTTACGGCTGTAACAGTCTATGTGCAATGTACGTTCTGCGCTTTGACTTTATATGGTCCAAGTGCAGAACTTTATTTAGTTGGTGCACAAAAGTGTGCAGCAACAAAAAAACAACCTTTGGGGGGGGAGAGAAAACTATTGCTTAATATTGAAGGGAGGAGGGGTCAATAAGGTGTTAAGGACGCGTTACGAGTAGGGGGGAGAGGGAGGGGGTCAAAAATGTCAAAAACTGCGTGACGTATTTAATCGACGACCCCTTTTCTGTTTTAAAATCATTCATATTTTTGCTTTGGTCTTATTACTGAGTATTTTTTATTCAAAATCTCAATAAATTCGCCAAATTTATGTGAGTTGTTATATTGAAAAATCTTTCCAACCCCCATCCCCCCAAGCTGTTATATATGCATTTGATTTGGCACATTTGTACATTTAGTATTTAAGTTGGCAAGTTTTGAAGTTTTTTTGTTTCTAGTTAGCAAAAAACACATACGACCCCAACCCCCCCAACCCCATGAGAGACCTCTTCGGGACGGCCAACAGTGGAGTATTTGTATGACAAAACCGCTCAAAAATATTTTATGGATTTTTTTTTCACTTTATTAGTTTAAAACACAGAATTTTTTAAAGAGTACTTTATTATTAATAAAAAGACATATTCGCTTATCAAAGCTTCATGCTGAGATCATCCTATTGACTGCTTCTTTGGAAAAAAGCAACGTTTTTTTGTGCCGTTTTGATCTAGAACTACTTATGTATGGGTCTGAACTCAATAGCAGCCTATTTAATACGTCTGTATTGCAGTCGATACGAGAAAACTTTCGACTAAAATTTTATCTGTACTGCCTAAAGTATTTGTTTCGGGCTTCAGATGCCTCCTCGGATAACTGGCCGATAGGGAGGATTGCATGAGTTATTACTTCGGCACCATGCATTAAAACTTTATGCATGGTTGCAGACGTGGGATACCAACCATACAGATTGATATACAGTTTAGCAGTTTCATGAGCAAAAGCGTCGAATTTAACAGCATCAATTTTATATCCATTTGAAATGACTTCAAGAATAACGTGTAAACCTTTTATCAAATCCAAGTTATCACCAGTTATTTGTGAAGATAATTCCGGGTTTGAAAAAGATCTTCTTGACGTATTGCTGTCATTCGTATTTCCAAACCCTGCTTTAGGTATATCTACTTGAAGCCCTAAATCTTCTTTGTATTTTCTTCTTTGCTTCTTTGACAATTTTTTTTTCCTCGTCTGATCGAGCTTGCCACTTTTGTAAAGGTATTTTATAAGCTAAATGAAAAAGCGATTCAAAAAAGCGGATCCTTGCATGAAGAATTGAGAGTCCAAATAAGATGGTTTCTATATCAATTGGCTCTTTTTTAATCAATTTATTAAAATCTTTCGATGTTTGTCCACAAATGTAGCACCTCATAGTTGATACAGTATCAGTTGCAGCGTTGCGCACTTTACCATCTACCATTGTAAAAAGGAAGGTATCCTTTATTTTTCCAATTTCATTGGGCAACCTTGTTTCCCTGAGATTCCTTATTTGGTTTTTTACGACCATTGCTATGTCTTTAGATTCACTAATGAAACGTACTCGAATGGGCCTGCAGAACCTTAGAGATGAGGTGACTGGGTTTTACAATATAATTTTTTCCTGTTGGTCATCAATTTTAACAATCACTCTCAGAGGTACTAAAGAACTTTGAAAAATATTTGCATCACTGTCGGTGTTGTTTTGAAATTTTTGCTTAAAATTTTGCTTGTTGTCAATCACGCCCCATTTTGATATTAAAACTATATTTTTCTGTTCTTCAATTGAACACCTTTCTACAACCTCTGAGACATATTTATATAAGCGTAATGTGGTGTGGTCAAGTAATGGTTGTAGTTGAATTTCAGCTGTTGTTTCGGTTACTTGTATCGGTTCCTTATTAGGGTAACATTCTTTTTTGGCTTGTTGTATTATTGAGTAGCAGGGGTAGACGTTTTTGTTTCTATTTTGAATAAGTTCCCACTGTTTTCTGATAAAATCGCCTTCTACAAACAGTGTCAGTGCCTCTTGAGGTGTTAATTTATTGACATTTACTTTTTTAAAAGCAGAGTTAAATGCTTTTCGGTATTTCTTTGCTCAGGTAGGCGTGGCAGTAATTTCTTTAATAAATTTTGAAACATCAGTATTTCCTGAAGTGTGCTGGCTCATTCTGGCTGCATACGTCAACTCATCAACAGATACCTGTTTGCGCAAATCCATAGTTTTTCGACGCTTGCTGCAATCACTTAGTTCTATAAATGATTTTGATGGTCGTCTAGATTTCTGTCGAATGTTTATAGACCAATAAGGTAGCTCGATGCTTGATTTGTTTATTGTTTTTTATAAAACTTTCTTGTTTATAACTTGCAGCTATCCATCTTTTCTTGAAATCGTTCTTAAAGAATTTTAAAATTCTGGTTATGGTACTTTTTTGATCTATTGGATATTTCATAACTGTTATAAGGTGTTCTTCCAACAGCGAAAACTTTTCATCAAATTTTTTACCTTTACAATCTTTCATTATTTCATATAACTCTCTTCTAGTGAACAACTTTTTGACTTCTGTCGAATCTACATGATAAATAATAAAATAAGTAATACATAGTGGTGTGTCCTTAATGAACGACAAATAAAATATATTTTTTTGTTTGAGATTATATAGTTTAATAGTTTAATATATTAGATACAATTTAAGATTTACGTAGTTTGGTTAAGTTTGTACAAAGATATTTAAAAATTAGACAACAAGAATTTATTTTATAGCTATTTTAAGACTTTTTACGAGATTGTGTATATTACGAAATGGTTTACACACTATTTATGAAGCGTTAAAATAAAAAGTGGCGGACGTTGGCGGATAATTTTACAAAAGTATCTGATTGTTTACAGCCTATAGTCATTGCTCGTATTATCTTATAATTTTATATGAAAATTAAAACTCAAATAGTCCATCATAAAAACGCTTTATATTATGCACAATAACGACAGAAATTTAATGTAATTTTATTTTAAAATATAGGTCATACCTTCCTCTGCCATAATTAGCTGTTTATTTTTTTCAAAACTGAACAATATTATAATAATAGCTGCAATAGCAAATTACACAAATTTTTGAATTTTTTTTCCCCACAAAATTTCAAATAACAACGTCACGTTCTGAACAAAAATACGACAAAAAGAAAAACCGAGAAGAATTTTCTGTTACACAATCTAATGAAGCAATTACCTAGCTTGAAAATAATAAAGTTAATAAGATTTTTACGCAAGCTTGATTTTTTGACTTTTGAGCAATTATGTCATACAAATACTCCACTGTGCGACCCTGGTTATAACATCGCTAAAATGAATTTTGCAAACTTATTTTTTTAATTATTTTTTGAAAATACTTAGTTGTCGTAATGTATAATATATACAGGCTATTGTTTTTTAAAAACAAGATTTTGCTAAATATCCTAATATAATTTTTTAACTTTTAATTATAAATAAACTTTATAAATACTTACCGAGAATCAAAAAACCTATTGT